>NC_064927.1:407063581-407366452 GCF_023897955.1 Schistocerca gregaria | reverse complement strand
TGATAACGCACGGCTCCACCGAGCTACCATCGTGGAGGAGTACCTTGAAACAGAAGATATCAGGCGAATGGAGTGGCTTGGACTGTTCTCCGAACCTAAACCACATCGAGCACGTCTGGGATGCTCTCGGTCGACGTATCACTGCACGTCTTCAAACCCCTGGGACACTTCAGGAGCTCAGACAGACTCTGGTGCAAGAATGGGTGGCTGTACCCTAGCAGCTGCTCGAACACCCGAGTATACCAACCCATTGTGCGGCCTGTGTACGTGTGCATGGTGATCATATCCGATACTGATATCGGAGTACGTGCGCAGGAAACAGTGGAGTTTTGTAGCATATGTGTTTCGGGACGGTTTTCTCAACTTATCAACAATACCGTGGACTTACAGATCTATGTCGTGTGTTTTCCCTATGTGTCTAAGCTATTAGCGCCAGTTTTTTGTAGTGCCACGTTGTATGACACCGCATTCAGCAATTATGAGCATGAGTGTATGTTGCCTGTGGCGTGCCCGGCATCCACTTGCGTCAACGCAAAAGGAAAATCTAGTAAAGCGAGTGGCATTGACCTGTGGCCAGTCTGCTGCACCCTTCTGAGAATTCGTCTGGGGCCGATTCCTCTACTTGGCTACGGAGACTTGCTGCTTGCCCGAGGACTGGTACCTCATCCCAGAGTGCTTCCAAATGGCTACATACTTCTACACAGCATGCAAAGCTGAAAAAAATGTTAATTAAGAGCATCAGCTATCGATAATCCCTGGCAGTAATATGCATTTTAATTCAATGTATTAACTAATTTGTCTGATCTAATGGCTCTATAAAATCTGTGTTTTAAAAGAAACGTAACAACATTAAACATTGCTTCATAAATAACAGGTATTAATATATAGACGAACAGTAATTGTACAAACATGGGAAAATATGGATAAAAAAATTAAAAATTAAAAAATGAGTTAAAATATTTCACGAACACTGGTTACAATTTTTCAGCTAGAGTCATAGACAAAGAGTACGTATACAACAAGGTGAAGTATGGATACAAAAAGATTCAAATTAAAAAATGAATACAAATATATCGCAAACGCAGGTTACAGTTTTTCAGCCAATCCAGTGCAGCAGACGTAAGGTCTTGGATTTGTTTCAGCTGACCTTCAAAGCGATTATGTGGGTATTCGAAGGCAGTGTGGAAGATTGTTTGTTCTTTGACTTCACACTTTCCACATGAAGGATGTTCGGCCATTCCTTATTCAAATAGTGATTTACTGCAAATTCGCGGTCCCATTCTGGTCGAAGCCGGCCACTTTGTCTCGTATGTTATGGGACTAAAGTTTCTGAGTTCTTGTCTCCATTGCGATTGACAATGTGTGTTTGTTGCAAGGTTCCGAAATTATACTGTTGTTCTCACTGGGTGACTTCTTGATTTCAGTCTCAGTTCCATATAGTCGTAGGTAAGTTTTGTAGAATCAGTATGAATATGCACTGCTGTCTTGTTAGAGCATTTTTGGAGCTGAGATTTTAGAGCTGCAATATGTCTGGGCTGGGGCGGTGCTACGTTTCTCAGAACAGGCAGCCACTGAGTGGGAGCTGTCTTCATCGCTCCCGTAACTAATCATGTGTCTCGGTTGCGCCGGATAATGGTTACTGAGCCAAACAGGGTCACAATAGTCAGCAGCAAAGTAAACCAAAGAGGTGGTGCTGGCTCTCAATGTGTTGCCATCAGCTTCCCGAGACGTATTTGCTGTTTTTCTATTTTGTTTGTTCTAGTTTTTGCTTTGGTAAGACATTTTCCGGATGTTGACTACAGGACAAAGTTCGTTCGAGCACTATTTGTAGATACTTAGGGTACGACTGTGTCTTAAGATGGTTCGTAAAGAGTATGTTCTCAGTGGAAAGTGAGCCTGTCTGTTCTTTTGGCGGAAGGCTGAAACTTCTATTTTATTAGGATTAGGCTTAAGTCCCCATTTTCTAAAATAGTGGTCTATTATTTGGAGGTGTTGAGTGCGCGTGTCCTCTGTTTCGGCTAAGATCGTGCTTTGTGTTGCTACTGCTGTATCATCTGCATACACGAACATTCGAGACGTTGTGGTTGCGATATCAGCCGTATATATGTTGAACGAAAGTGGGGCCAGAACAGAGCCCTGAGAAATATCGTTCCGCAGGCTTCGCAGTTTGCATTTCCTTCCACTCAAAATTACTTGTTAGATTCTGTCGCTGTGTTTTTCAGTCAGAAGGTGGAGAAAAGCTTTCTAGGGGACTAATTTTTAGAGTTTTACCAATAGGCTTTCCATTCTCACCGTGTCGTAGGTTTGGTGGATGAAACGGCTGCTGTCTTGAGCTTCTTCTGAAACCTATTTTCTACCTGAGTTATCAGGGTCAGTACTTGTCGGCAGAAATTTCTGTCTGGCATAAGGCCGGCTTGTTCGACGGGTGTCCACTTTTTAAAGACAGGGAAGCAGTATCTTGTACTGGTTTGGCAATAGCTATAATTTTACTTTTTTAAAAAACTGAGATAGTAGTTTTTCTATCGCTATTATGTCCTTGTAGATATTAACAAGCCACTGGCAAGCTTTGGTGCCAGTATTCCTTTTGGCAAGATGTTGTTTACGCCAGCCGTTCTCCGACATTTCACCTGTAATAGGGCATCGCCCAGTTCTTTGGCTTCGATAGGCCGTGTAATTGGTGTGGCTTTTGGCGGCTTCGTCATATTTCGTTGAGTTGGTAAGTGACGCTCCTTTTGTCCTTCTTATCGATCGTCGGCTTCGAGAGCCGCTTTGTTCATTTAGTTATGGTTTCCGATGTGGAAGTGCAGCCCTGATTTGTTCCGGTTGTACGCTCCTGCCCGCATCTCGTGGTCGTGCGGTAGCGTTCTCGCTTCCCACGCCCGGGTTCCCGGGTTCGATTCCCGGCGGTGTCAGGGATTTTCTCTGCTTCGTGATGGCTGGGTGTTGTGTGATGTCCTTAGGTTAGGTAGGTTTAAGTAGCTCTAAGTTCTAGGGGACTGATGACCACAGATGTTAAGTCCCATAGTGCTCAGAGCCATGTGAACCATTTTTTTTTGTACGCTCCTACTCTTATTTTCTCAGTAAGCTCCAAGCTGTTCGGCTGCTGTCTATGAAATTTAAATTGTCAAATATTTCTTTCCATCTGGATGTCGTGTTCGTATTTAGTGTCACTAAGTGTTGTTCGCTAGCAGATGTGTCTTCAGTTCTTTCATATTCACCGTGTAGATCCTTACATTTCTCTTTTCAGCATGATACGTAATATTTTCTAACACTAACGGATGTATGTTATTTTGGTGTGCTAATAAATAGTGCGGCGAACATAGAATCGGTTTGGTGAAATCATATAACAGGACTTATCAGTGTGGGATGTTTTATTCGCAGAAAAAAGAGGACTTCAGGTATCAAATCAAATAAATCGAAATTAAATGCGTTGGCTGCTGTATTAATTTTTTTTCTTCACAGCTAGCTTCACCCGTCTCGGCCATTCAGAAGTTATCTTGTGATTCTGTACACAATAGAATATACACCAAAGCGCAAAACAAAAGAAAAATGATATAGCCGGCTGCTGTGGACGAGCGGTTCTAGGCGCTTCAGTCCGGAACCGCGCTGTTGCTACGGTCGCAGGTTCGAGTCCTGCCTCGGGCTTGGATGTGTGTGACGTCCTTAGGTTAGTTAGGTCTAAGTAGTTCTAAGTCTAGGGGACTGATGGCCTCAGATGTTTAGTCCCATATTTCTTCGAGCCACATGAACCATTTGAAACTGATATAGCCATGCGTATTCAAATACAGAAATACGAAAACAGGCAGAATACGGCTCTGCGGTCGGCAACGCCTATATAAAGAGAAGTGTCTGGCCCAATCGTTAGATCGTTTACTGCTGCTACAATGGCAGCTTATCAAGATTTAAATGAGTTTGAACGTGGTGTTACAGTCGGCGCACGAGCGATGGGACACAGCACCTCCGAGGTAGCGATGAACCAGGGATTTCTCCGTACGAGCATTTCACGAGTGTACCGTGAATATCAGGAAACCGGTAAAACATAAAATCTCCGACATCGCCGCGGCCGGGAAAAGATCCAGCAAGAACCGGACCAAAGACGACTGAAGAGAATCGCCAAAGTGATAGAAGTGCAACCCTTCCGAAAATTGCTGCAGATTTCATTGCGGGGCCATCAACAAGTGTCAGCGTGTGAACCATTCAAGGATACATCATCGATATGGGCTCTCGGAGCCGGAGGTCCACTCGTGTACCCTT
Source organism: Schistocerca gregaria (assembly GCF_023897955.1). NCBI lineage: Eukaryota > Metazoa > Arthropoda > Insecta > Orthoptera > Acrididae > Schistocerca > Schistocerca gregaria. The sequence continues at coordinate 407,362,198 of NC_064927.1, read as the reverse complement.
GATGAGTGCACGACACAAAGCTTTACGCCTCGCCTGGACCCGCCAACACCGACTAGGACAGTCGATGCCTTGAAATATGTTGCCTGGTCGGACGAGTCTCGTCGGACGAGTCTCGTTTCAAATTGTGTTGAGCGGATGGACGTGTACAGGTATGGAGACAACCTCTTGGATCCATGGGTCCAACATGTCAGCAGGGGACTGTTCAAGATGGTGGAGACTCTTTAATGGTGTGGAGCGTGCGCATTTGGAGTGATCTGGTACCCCTGATACGTGTAGATACGACTCTCACAGGTGACACGTTCGTAAGCATCCTGTCTGATCACCTGCATCCATTCGTGTCCATTGCGCATTCCGACGGACTTGGACAATTCCAGCAAGACAATGCGACACCCACAGGTTCAGAATTGCTGCAGACTGGCTTCAAAACACTCTTCTGAGTTTAAACACTTCCGCTGGCCACCAAACTCCCCAGACAAGCACAGTATTGGTCATATCTTGGTTGCCTCGCAACGTGCTGTTCAGAAGAGATTTGCACCATCTCATTCTCTTACGGATTAACGGAAAGTCCTGCAGGATTCATGGTATCAGTTCCCTCCAGCACTACTTCACACATTATTCGAGTCCGTGCCACGTCTTGTTACGCTGCGTGTGCGTGCTGGCGGGAGCCATGCACGATATTAGGCAGGTGTACCAGTTTCTTTGGCTCTTCAATGCAGAATGTTGCAGGAAGTTCATTACTTGCTATCGTATGGCAAACACAGATGTGAAAATGTTACAATATGAGTGGTGCACAATACGGCGGTCCTCCCTGGTCACATCATAATGACCCGCAGCTGTTGATATTGCACGATTCGACCAACCGGCCAAATGGAGACATACAATGAGCCGCTTTTCAAACTCTGCCCGGTACTGAAACGCTGTCTCATAAATACGCGTCATCTCCGTATCGTTCATGGCGTACACTCAACGTCTGACGCTTTCCAGGCCCCTTATACTTGTTCACTCTTCAGAGCTTGGTAACAATATTAGACATTAAAAATGCGCTCTGGAGGCCGTTCTACCTGTGGAGGACAACTGAAGCTATGTTCCTTATCTGTATAAACGATTTGGGAGACAATCTGAGCAGCCGTCTTAGGTTGTTTGCAGATGACGCTGTAGTTTGTCGACTAATAAAGTCATGAGAAGATCAAAACAAATTTCAAAACGATTTTGAAAAGATATCTGAATGGTGCGAAAATTGGCAGTTGACCCTAAATAACGAAAAGTGTGAGGTCATCCATATGAGTGCTAAAAGGAATCCGTCAAACTTCGATTACACGATAGATCAGTCCAATGTAAAGGCCATAAATTCAACTAAATATCTAGGAATTACAATTACGATTAACTGAAATTGGAAGAAACTCATAGAAAATGTTGTGGGGACGGCTAACCAAAGACTGCGTTTTATTGGCAGGACACTTAGGAAATGTAACAGACCTACTAAGAAGATTGCCTACAGTACGCCTGTCCGTCCTCTTTCAGAATACTGCTGCGCGGTGTGGGATCCTTACCATGTAGGACTCACAGAGTACATCGAAAAAGTTCAAAGAAAGGCAGCACGCTTTGTATTATCGTGAAATATGGGAGAGTGTGTCACAGAAATGATACAGGATTTGGGGTGGACATCATTAAAAGAAAGGTCCGTTTTAGAATTTACTGGACTCGTTCCCAATATTGGACTCAGAAAGTGTGATACACAAACAATTAAAATAAAATAACACACACAACAATGCTTACACGATTCAGAGACACGAAATTCCAACCACCAACTTTCTCCTCCGAATGCGAAAATATTTAGCTGTCACCGACCTACATAGGGAGAAACGATCACCACGATAAAATAAGGGAAATCTGAGCTTGTACGGAAAGATATAGGTGTTCGTTCTTTTCGCGCGCTATACGAGTCTGGAATAATAGAGAACTGTGAAGGCGGTTCGATGAACCCTGTGCCAGGCACTTAAATATGATTTGCAGAGTATCCATGTAGATGGGTGCTAATACAGAGTGGCGCAAAAGTCACTGGACAGTTGGTTAAATTAAAACACAAATAACAGCAAGACGAATTCAGTAGGAAGTTTTAATCTTATAAATTGTTATTACCAAATAGTGATAGTAACATCTTGTCAAGTTTCTATGCAATGCGGTAACAAACAAAATAAACCCAGTAATCAAAATAATGAGTTGTTGAATGCGTGATCTTGGAGGCGTGTTTGCAGCTGTAGTTTTTCCAATTTTCACGTTGTTAAGGATTTTCTCGTTAACATTTTATAAAAGTGAAGTTAGTACAGCTGTTAAAGGATGGGAAAAACACTTCAGATCAAAGCCATCGTCTAGACAAACACTGAACGACATACGAGATAGAATTGAGGAAGATGGATTTGTTGTAGATACATCAAGATCTGGCTGCCCAACGAGTCACAACTAAGGAAAATGGAATGCGGATATGTCTAGCTGTTACCAGATCTCCGCGAAAATCAACCACATGATTTGCAATTATCAGTTAGGTCAGTGCCAAGAATGTTACACAAAGAGAAGTTTAAAGTTTACATTACACTTTTACTTGAACTCCAGATCGACGACTTCGGTTTTGTGAATTGATGCGTGAGTAACACAAACATGATTCTAACCTATTCGATAAAACTGTGTGGTCTGACGAGTCCATATTTAAGTTAAAAGGAAAAGTTAACAGACATAACAGTTCTTACTGGTATACTGTCGATCAAAATCTTTTGTTAGAATAACGGCTGAATCAAACTGGTGGGAGTGTTAGGGGTGTAGTATCATCATTTGTTGTACTTGGACCATATTTTTTGAAGGAACTGTGGCAAGAGATAACTATTTCAGAATTACGTGGTGTCATTACTTACACCGTGTGCTGAAAAGTTTCAAGAAATTTACTTTCAACTCGATGGTACTCCACCACGATATGCAATTGCCTTCCGCGATTATTTAAACGAACCCATCTAAAGAAAAGTGATTGGTCGAAGAGCAAATATTGAAATGCCTCTACGTTCAACCAGTTATGACGACTACGGATTTTTCCCATAGTGTGACGCCAAAGACTTAGTTTATTCTGAAAAGCCCGAGACCATTGCTGAACTCAAAGACTACATACACGACGTATTTCATAATTTGGACAGTGATACTAGACTATGCCGTAGAGTATGTAATAGTGTTCCAAAAAGACTTCAAAGATAAATTAATGAAGACGGAAAGCAGTGTGGAAATAAAAAAATAATTGTAAGCATCTTTGTATTTCTAATGAAACACAAATTTAATTTTTTGATTAAGTCAATATCCAGTGTTCAGTGCGCCACCATGTGTGTGTGTGTGTGTGTGTGTGTGTGTGTGTGTGTGTGTGTACGTGTGTTATGCACCGTCTGAAACATAGATACGGAGATATCGTAGAATAAATATTCTGAACAGTGATTTAAGGTTACTTGCAGTGTCAACGGAGGTTCAATAACAGCCAAGGAATCTTGACGTAACGTTAGCTATCCGAAGTAACGGAATATAAAAAAGAACTCAGCAAGGATGGGGAGCATCCTCTTGGAGATTAGAGTGTTCATGCAATCACAGGTAACATACAAAATTACATGTACGCATATTACTACCTTCTAAAAAATGATTTGGATATCTGGGTGTCGTCATGATAAAATGAAACAGGTACACATAATTATATAAGGTTTTGCAGTAAACGTCTTTTTCTGCTTTGAAAAAACGGCAGGAAAACAACAAGTAGTATACATCTTCTCTTTCTTTCTGCTGTCAGTCACAGAAAGAGATATTATGGGTGGCCGAGCGGTTTTAGGCGCTACAGTCTGAAACAGCGCGACCGCTATGGTCGCAGGTTCGAATCCTGCCTCGGGCGTGGATGTGTGTGATGTCCTTAGGTTAGTTAGGTTTCAGTAATTATAAGTTCTAGGGGACTGATGATCTCAGAAGTTAAGTCCCATAGTGTTCAGAACCATTTGAACTATTTTTGTGCCATGGTTCGTAAAGAGTTTCTATCGAGGTAATATCAGCTTCCAGCTCGCCCGAAATTTTGGAAACTAGAGGGAGCATCTAATTATTGTTAGATTGCAGTGTAGTATTGACCTTTATCGTAGACTGAAAGGTGCCTATCGTGTGCCTATTCTTCCTTGATCATTTTCCGTATAGTTTACTTGACATCGGAGGATGGTTGACGACGTTAAGTACAGGATCTACGCTGTAATCCTCCACGGGCTGCTACCCAAAGAAAGGGCATTCTTATACCTCTTCTTTTATGTGGCAATGATTTTCGTAAAATTTCCAGTAAACGAAAATTAGTTTTACTGTTTCGCTTTGGTTTATCTCTAGATAGCGTTACTCTTTTTGAGTCTTGATATCATCCCCATGTTCTGGAGCCCCACATGACGAAGAAACTTGACAGCATCTCGAACCGCAGTTGGTACCACATTTGAGCAGTGTGGGGGCAGTGAAATTGTTTACAATATTTCTGCTTGGGGTCAAGAGATGCACAGCCTACTACTGAAGTCCCTTTACATCGAGGGCCATTAATATGCACATGAAACAAGTGTACCAATGGAGATTAACGTAAGCATTTAAACTTGATTTGATTGCACCGAAGCAATTTTTCGTAATTTCCTAATAACATATATCGAGATTTTCCCACTGATATCTGATTGAAAACAAAGGCCGATGATACGCACTGAGTCTAATGCTATCACTTTTACAGTGAAAAACTTCCGCATTTTTGATGTAGAGCAGTCTGTCTGCTTACAAACCCACGTTTGCTGCTGAAGGCCTGGCTAATGGCAGGAGTTAAGACAATTATTTCAGCGTTTTGTAGAGTTCTTGGCATTCTCAATTTGTTCCTCAAGACTGTCTCTACAACCGGTCAAAGTTTAAATATCGCCATAGTTTCATGAGATTGTTATTTTACTCCAGCACTTTATTAAGTGCTGCCAGCTAATTTAATAATAGATGTCGATTCGTAATGAGTGTAAAACACAAATCACACGCTATGCACAACATCCACTCCCACCTATTCCGAGATTTGACCTCCCTTTGGTCAAATATATATATTAAGGACCGTGCTATATTTAACTGTAAATTGCATGCGATTTTAGTTTTGTAGAAATTACGAGGAAGATTTAACCACGTCTGTTGTGTCCTTGAGAATGTGAAATTCTCGAAATTAGTTAACAGCCATTAATAAGCCTTCCGAAGTAAGAGTGATTTCAGGTGTGCCGCAGGGGAGTGTAATAGGACCGTTGCTATTCACAATATACATAAATGACCTGGTGGATGACATCGGAAGTTCACTGAGGCTTTTTGCAGATGATGCTGTGGTGTATCGAGAGGTTGCAACAATGGAAAATTGTACTGAAATGCAGGAGGATCTGCAGCGAATTGACGCATGGTGCACGGAATGGCAATTGAATCTCAATGTAGACAAGTGTAATGTGATGCGAATACATAGAAAGATAGGTCCCTTATCATTTAGCTACAAAATAGCAGGTCAACAACTGGAAGCAGGTAATTCCATAAATTATCTGGGAGTACGCATTAGGAGTGATTTAAAATGGAATGATCATATAAAGTTGATCGTCGGTAAAGCAGATGCCAGACTGAGATTCATTGGAAGAATCCTAAGGAAACGCAATCCGACAACAAAGGAAGTAGGTTACAGTACGCTTGTTCGCCCACTGCTTGAATACTGCTCCGCAGTGTAGGATCCGTACCAGATAGGGTTGATAGAAGAGATAGAGAAGATCCAAGGGAGAGCAGCGCGCTTCGTTACAGGATCATTTAGTTTCGAGAACATACCTTCACCGAAGAGTCAAGCAGTATATTGCTCCCTCCTACGTATATCTCGCGAAGAGACCATGCGGATAAAATCAGAGAGATTAGAGCCCACACAGAAGCATACCGACAATCCTTCTTTCCACGTACAATACGAGACTGGAATAGAAGGGAGAACCGATAGAGGTACTCAGGGTACCCTCCGCCACACACCGTCAGGTGGCTTGCGGAGTATGGATGTAGATGTAGATGTAGAATAAAGCACCATTATACAACAGCAGCTCGGTCAAACCAGTGTCTTTATTTAAATTCACAGTGGCTACTGAACACCCTCAGAAGACGTCCCTCGAACTTTGTCGGCCTTATTTTGTTACTCCCTACATATGTGACGGTTCATGTTGTGCATCCTTGTTACAACGTTCACTACTTCGCTAGTCTTGTCAGCTTTTGCACTTTTGTTAAACTATCCTTCACAAGAATCAAATTTATCTTTTGGTGGTTCTTGATGGTTCTTACATTGTGTGTTACTTAATGGAAAAGACAAACACTTTCTAGATATCTTTTATATTTTAAGAGATAATCGGTTTCAAGCATTTCTTTAGGTCATCCACAGACTGCTCAACTACTAAAAAGGAAAGCAAAGGGACCACAACACCACAAAGACAGCCGTAAAGTCATGTATAAATACATATAGTGGCAGTATCTAAACTACAGCTAAAACAAAATCAAGCAATCATACCGAATTTCTGCAAAGTGTATGTCATATGTTGGCAAAGTTTCACTTGTAACTCCGTCTCTAATGACCTCGTTTTCTCGAGACGTTAAACTCTTAATCTTCTTTTCAGTTATATCTACTGAAGCTGCAGAACGTAAAACGCGAAAAAAGTTAGGCACATATTGTCACCTGCGTGACGTCATAATACGATACCTTTGTGTAATAAAAGCAACTTTCGTAACAACATGAAACGCTGCAGGTAGTGCCCTCTTTTGACTATCTTCATTTGTTCTTCTGTGACGCTGCGTTTTTTTAGATCTTTTGACAACAATTAAAATGAATAAATTATTAATGTGGCTTTTATTATACGGGGGCACTAAAGTATGTTGTCAGCTATGTAACAATATGTGTGTAACGTTCAGTGCAGTTAAATTTCGATAAATTCAGTAGTATTATCTGAATCTCTTCCAATTTACGATCTATGCTTCGCGGTAATTCGGTATGATTTGGTTCATATTGTTTGTTTTTATATTGGACACTGACACTGTATGTATTTGTATGTCACTTTACGACTATTTTTGTGGCGTTGTAGCCCCTTTTCACTCATTTTTAGTAATTATTGGATGTCAGGAAGGATATAAATCGTCATGGCGCCCTGGGTACATTTTCGTTGTTTGGTAATCAGTTAAAAGGCTGGAATGATGGAGCTCACCAAACTACTCTATCCTGTGCAAGCCTCTTTATCTCTGAATAGATGCTGCAACCTACATATATTTGAATCTGCTCACTGCATTTATCCCTTGGTCTCTCTGTACAGTTTTTATCCCTCACTCATCCCTATAGTATCAAATTGACCATTTCTCGGTGCCTCAGAATGTGTCCTATCAAACGATCCTTTCTTTTAGTCAAGTTGTGCCACAAATTCCTTTTCTCCCCAATTCATTGAGTACCATCTCGTTAGTTACGCGATCTACCCATGTAATCTGCCGAATCCTTCTCTAGCATCACACTTTAAAACTTTCTGATCTCTTCTTGTTTGGAGTACTTACCGTTCACGTTTCACGTTTGTGTAAAGTGTCTTGTATTTACGCCTTATTTACTCATGCGCTGTTAATTCTGACTCTTGTAAGCCAGTGAGAGCGCTCCAAAGCATGAAACCAGAAACATATCGCAAGTAACAGGTATAACTGGTAGCGTTTAGGTCACATCAAGAAAGCAGTGAGGGAAGAAGTTTGTGACTTGCACATGTTTCGGAATGTCACAGCGTAGAAGTTTCAGTTGGCGGAAACAGCTTGTAGCTCCATACACAATGTAGACGCTGTTGTAAGGTGCCAGAGCACCTAATAGTCGCAATGAGGTGCGGCTTCGCCTACTGGGCGAGCTCCAGAAAACCGCAACGTCAGTGAGTTCACACAGGCCAGATTGAGTTGGGAAATGAGTGAAGCCGCTGAAATAGCGGTATCCTCCCGCGACATGGAAGTCTCCACTCTCAGGCGAAGCAAAATGACCTTAAACACTAAAGAAACACAAGTGTTAGCCTAATAAACAGAGAAATACATTCTTTAATACAGGGATTGGGCCAGGCTTCTAGCATAGACCGAAAGTCGCAGCATGACAGTCAAAATTGCAGCAACAAGAGAAACAAGTAAATAATTTTTCATTGAGTTAATGGAATCAAATCAATGAAACTTCTAAGGCGACCAAAACCGAAAGACCGTTCATAACACAGTTTCCGAATAGGAAGTTCGAATGGAGACCAAAAATTGTACCAAACTCGCGCCATGTGGACGAGAGGTAAATAAGTAACTGTCAGGTGGGGCGGAGCACTAAACCCCACCCTACAGCGTCCAAGTGGCTACTGAACCCCTCACTAACAGCAGATAGAAAATAACATTTTAAATAATATTACAGATGCGTATACGTTATTAGTAACATACAACAAAATAAAGTCCTCACTGATAGAGACATAATAATTAAGATAAGAGGCCTCATAATCACAAACAAATAAAAAACGCAGTCAAACTCCCAGTAAGACAACTGATGAAATTGAGCGCTCCAGTATGTGGCACATGGAATTAACCCACTTCTTACATAAATGCGCTCCGCCACAAATCCCACGTCTTAGAGCAAACAACACTCAGATTGGAGCATAAGATAAAGCAACAAATTCATTAGTTCTATAGGAGTACACACGCAACATTCCTGCCTAGAGACTGAAGCGGGATCAATAACACAGAAGCCTGCTATAGAACCGGACGTGAACCTCGAACAAACAACCAAAATACTACCGAATTACGCAGTTGCAGCGCTGGTACCGAACTTTTACCAGCCATCAACTTTTTTCTTCTTCTTTTTTGGGCACTATGTGACTTAGCTTCTGAGGTCATCAGTCCCCTAGAACTTACTACTACTTAAATCTAACTAACCTAAGGACATCACACACATCCATGTCTGAGGCAGGATTCGAACCTGCGACCGTAGCGGTCTCGCGGTTCCAGACTGTAGCGCCTAGAACCGCTCGGCCACTCAGGCCGGCCCAGCCAACAACTGCCGATGCACTACTCGCCTCGTCGCCAGGTTCCAACTCGACCACCTCACCGCCAGCGAACTGTTTCACATCTCGGGCTCACTGCCACTGCCCTCTCACCACCGATCTCCGCGAGAACAATGCCCTCCTACAGCTGTCGGCACACAGACCGTGCATCCGAACGTTGAGCGTTGAGCAGTGCCGTGTTTCTGACTTCATAGCGTGGAATAGCACGTTCGGGAGTCTTTCCGAACGTGCAGAGCGATATCTAGCGTGTCATATTCTGAGCCTACGTTTGAGAGTTTACCAATGAGATGGCACAACGCCACCTACGTCACACGCACGCGGTCTCCCTTCAGTATAGAGCTGTGAGGTGCATTCGTTTCAAGCCTGTACGTATATATGCCGTTTCTGAGCACCAGCAAATTGAGAATCACTGGAAAACCAGTTGTTAACTGTGTGATTCATTCCAATAGAATAATGAGAAACATCATATTCGTGGCAAAAGAATTATCGTAACTTGCGTATTATGAGAGTATGCTATCTGAAGGCAGCGACACACTGAAGATCTAACCGTAGCGCATTGTTCTTCGTAAAATAATTAAATTTCAGTTAGTACCATATCTACGAGTTGTAACATGCTATGATTGGACGTAACTAGTGTGTTGTTATTTCACTGTAAAAATACGGCAACCAGCCACTTTTAACGCATTAAAAAGTGGCTGGTTGCTGTATTTTTACAGTGAAATATCATTATCCACGGCCACGGAGCTCAACAGTCCAAATAAAATGGACAAATTGTTAGTGTGTTGTTGGTTTAGCATGCCGGCACGGTAGCGCAGCGTGTTCGGTCAGAGAGCTGGTTGGTCTCTGTAATAAAAAACTGAGTGGACGGATCAACAAACGAACTTGACCGGATGCCATGTGACGTCCGCAACGACCAATCACAACGATCAACAACGAACAAAATACAAAAAAAATCTTAGTAAATAGCGTCACTGATCCCTAACAAGTTGCATTTCCCGGCTGTGGTTCGAGTCTCGACGCCTCCAATTTTTCTTTTCCTAGCATTTGCGTTTTTGTTAGGTTCTGATACTTTATACTTAAATCAAACTAATAAAATACTATAACATTTGCTAAATATAAGTTCACCTTTTTTTGAGGGGTGACTTTGTTCGAGTGGCTTAATCTACAGGACAGCTTGCACTGCCTTTATAAAGATATCTTGCTCCTTTTTCTTTACACTTCGTAATTCACATGTTGCAAAGATTCTGCTACTGGGTAGGAACAGTGATCGAGTAAGACTGACCTTGGGGTTTTACTAAAATGTGGGAATGATGAAATAATGTTTATCTTATGTGGAGAAATATTGCAAATTTCTATCTCACTGTTCGTAATGTAACTTTTATAAGCCTGTGTCCGTATTGATTGGACGTGGTACTTTCCTTTTCGAGGCCGATGGAGGAAATGTGCGTTTTAATAGAGCTAGCGTGGGAATTTTACGCGTGCCAGTTTAGTAAACAGCGAGATTTACGAACTAGAAACACCCCGCAACTGCCGCTGGAGTGCGTTGCAAATCGTTTATACCACGTTGGGTCCCACGTACCGAACGCACAAATCGCATCATTTCTGAGCTTACAGCAGCACGTTGAACTTCCACGCTCAACGTTGACGTTCGACGGCACGGTCCGTGTGCTGACGGTTGAAGGCAAAGATGTTCTACTACAGACAGTGGCGCGACCTATCGATCGCGCGACGGTTCAAGTTTCCTCTTGCTTTCAGCCGTTCGCTATACCAGCACAGCAAGGCTATATTGGTTAACGTTACAAGGCCATCTTAGCCAATCCCCCCCCCGTGACTACCGAAAAGGCTGCTGCCCTTCTTCAGAAGCCACGTATTTGTCTGACCTCTCCACAGACATCCCTCTGTTGTGGTTTCACCTACAGTACCTACAGCTACCTGTATCGTTGACGCACTGAAGCTATCCCACGACAACAAGATCTTTGGTTCATGAGAGTGGGGGAAGAGGATGTCATATCTTCAGTTATGTTGTAACGCTACATAATTTGATACAAAACACACACAGAGAGAAATACAGATGCATATTCCGTACCCGCCCACGCACGCACGTAATAATGGTATAAGTAACGTTACTTGCACGTGATTAGACCTTACTCGTGTTTCCTTAGTGAGGCCGACTTTGGCTTGGCAGCGGCTACCCCGTTCAAGGGGGATTACTGCTGTTGCCAGAGGACGGCATGCTGCGGGTGTGTGGAGTAGGGTGAGGCAGTGGGTGGAGCCTCCCCTCCCCTTCACCCCTCCCCTCCCCCTCCCCACCTGCTACTTCCGGCGGGACATTTGGCAGTGTGCGGCGTGCTCATTAAGGCCCGGAAGCGCCGGGTGTAATGACCAAACGAGCGCCCGCTATCGGACCAGGGGTCGACTTTGCGCGGTCGATAGCGGAGCGAGTTAACCCTGGCGCGCCACGCTGCGCTCCGACCTTCACCCTGATACGGCCGGCGCACGCTGAGATTGCAGACACGGCTGCTGGAACTTTGCTGGGGGTACGACCCACGGTCGGTAGACCACAACGAGTGTTTCCGCGTTCACGGCACGGCACCGTCAATTTGTGACGGCTGGGCTGTGATGAGGGCTGCTTGCTTCAGAGGGCGAAGCGTCGGTTTTCGCTGTGCTTCAGAAGACACACAGGCAGACGTATTTTAAAGAGTTCAATCCCGACAGTGTAGGCAACCTAGTGATTGCTTCTAAGAACGGCGGGCAGACTATCGGTCATCAAGAAGACCATGACAAGCTCGAGGAACACACTAAGACACCTAGTGTTTTCACCCTCAAATAACTTTTGTCTCATTAGAGATGTTTAAAACTTCCTAGACGACCTGTGAATTGAGCTCCCCGTAAACGGTGGCGTAACCTTAGCGAGTCGCTTGTCTCGGTGGTACCTGTTTTCTTGGAGAGTGTTACGGGCGGTGCGTTTTTCAAAGAGCTGCAGAAAAAAAACCGCAAGTCCAATGTATTTTCACTTAGTGATTAAATTTTATGACCTACAAAGAGTTAAATTCCTCAAATAAACAAGGGGGCTTCGAAAAATATGTTACATATTATTATGAATAAAATTATGAGACCGAACCGTGTATAAATACGTATAAAATTCAGTTACATTAAGTGGATCTCAAATACTTGGCACGATTTATTTTTAATATCAATACAGGGCCTCACATTTTCATCTTATGAAACGTAACTTCAGCATGGTCATTTTAGCGCTTGTAATTACTGCCTTGTAATTAGTTTTTATCCTGCTCATAAAACTAATTTTGGAGATTAAAAATTGAAGTGGCTCAGTAATCTTGTTTTTAACGTGTACAACGGTTCTATACACCTACATGATCGGTATTGCCGCCACCGTAATTCTTGTTATGGCGTGTACGTTGCATAGGAAGGCATGGATACATTACTCATTTGTACTCAACCCCGAACTGGCATCTGTATGGTCTCTACGGCATATATACCACTCAGTTTGTCTCTGTTTATCGCTAGTAGATGTAGCGTTTGTCGGTCGAAACTAATGTTATTTTAAATATCGTTAACCATTTGACTGGGGGCATGATGGTGCATTCATGTAGAACACCAAAAAGGATGCTATTAATCGATATAAATGGGAAGCAGCCAAATGTACTGCCCTTCTGAACCGTGAAAGTTCTATAGGACTGTGCTGTCTTCGCTTGCAATTATTATCACCCTAGCTAACAAATATCACATGAAAGTCACTAGTGACGTGGCATAATTCCATCGTCTCTGCTCCATAGCTCAAGTGTAGGCCGACTTGGCTTTACTAATTCAGAGTATTGTCATATGCTCGTCATATGTTGCACGCAATGTGTCCCAGAACAAACCAAAGCGCTGAACGACTTTCAACCGCGCTAATTCAGCATTACATTTTCGTCAGCTTTTATGCCATCATAAGCTGTTTCGAGCTAGACAAAAAGCCGTTATTTGTTGGACACAACTTTTCTCTTTGAACTGCAGCCGCGCGGGATCAGCCGAGTGGTCTAAGGCGTTGCAGTCATGGACTGTGCGGATGATCGCGGCGGAGGTTCGACTCCTCCCTCGGTCATCGGTCTGTGTGTTTGTGTAACTTGAGGGACTGGTGACCTTAGCAGTTAAGTCCTATAAGATTTCAAACACATTTGAACTTTTTTAAAGTGCAGTAATTAAAAATAAAATTAGTAAATGTAATGTATCGATTGATGTATATTTGAACTCGTTATGTGTTTCAATTTTTTGTTGTTATCGTATTCCATTCATGTCGTAAACTGCAAGCGTATTCTAGCATCTCATTACTGGCTCCAACAGCTTTTCCCGTAAGCACAAGTCCTCACTCCATCTCCAGCACTACAAGACCATCTCTTGCAACTGACCCGTACGACTTCGACAAATGACGGAATTTAATATTACTTGCCTCAAAAAATCAAAAGCATAAAATATTCAGCCGTCACAACGGCCCATTTAATTTGACGCTATCAACCAATATTATAACGTGTGGCTATAATTGTCTGAAGCCAAATGAGCGTTAATAAAAAATACCTAGCTGTTGCAATACTAGTTTCGATCTTAATTGCGTTTACTTTATTTTTAAACAGTTCAGTAATGTAGTTATATTTATCTTTTTGACCGCTATAAGGACGTATGTGTCCCAAGATAGGCTATCAGGCAACTAGTGGGAATTTGTTGAATAATATTGCTATGTATGAGTATCAATGTCTTAGTAATAAGGGGAAGCCTGCTAATACTTTGCAGAATGCTTATAATTACAGAATACATTTGCAGACTGTGCTGCCTTCGTGTTTCAACGTAATCCCCCTACACAGTATTGCCATTCCGAATTAGTTTGCGCCTGCAGGTAGACAACTCAGTGAACAGCTTGGCAAAGCGGGCTGCTGTCACGGCTTCCCAGGGAATTCGTGTCAGTGAATAGCACGCTCTTATTGACAATTGCCATATTCAGCACTTGTAATGTTGGAGATCCTCTGTCCACTGATGTGTGCTTGTTTTCTGTGTGTCTTATATTTCACCAGTGGTCTTCAGAAGCCCCGGTGGGGCCTATGAATAAGTCTCCTCATAGTGGGAAACGAAACAGCAGGAAATGTTTTTTTTTCATGTTGTTACTTCTGTCTAAAAATTAAATTAAAACAAATATACATTAATGTCTTCCACCCAGAAAAAAATTGGACAGAAAACAAGAACGTGGCCGTAACGTTAAAACTTTGCATGGGGGGGGGGGGGAGGGGCGGGGAGAGATATTGGCAGTGTCAGACCAGATGCGAAATCGACTTGACCAGGAAACTTGTTCCTGTGGGAGTAGTGTGATTACGACAAATAGATTCTCTGAAGCTAATAGCAGTAGAAAGGCCAACGGTTTTCGGGTGGTACAAGAGTCCACTCGTAGATGCATCATGTTAAGAGATGAAATGCAACATGCGGCCATCTCCGTGAAGCATGGACCTATGTTTCCGACGTCAGATCCGTGCATCACGAACGTCACTGTTGCCGCAGAGAGCAACGTTGCCGTATGCAGCTAAACTCTCCATGAGTAGAAAAACGCTGTCATAGTTGTTCGTCTCTCTTCTCCTGCGCTCATCGGAGTTCTGTGCGTTGTATCATTATAACTTTTGCACTGAAATGCATTGAGAACACCCCGTCAGTCCAACAGGTGTACAGATTGGATTAATGGAAAATAGAGACTAGAAGAGAGTAGTTTAAATTCTTCAGTTGTTCTAGATTGTCTCCCCCCACTTCAAAAGAACACTCGTAAGACTACGTGAAACTGTCAGAAAAGTCCTAATCTAGGATGTTATTGCGCGCCACATTGGTTTGAATGTCGATTGTCTTCGAAGCGTTGACCCTTCATGTGAATTCCTGTAATGTTTAGTTTTGTGGTAGGTTCATAAGGCTAATTAATATCAAGTCTCACGGCTCGTGATGATTCTTTTCAGTATAGAATTGCACCCATTTTGAATTTGAACAAGTCGCGGCAGGCATCCACATGTTTTTCCCCTACTTTCTTGTTTATTTTTATTTTTTTTTATTTTGTTTGTTCGGGAGGGGATGGACTCAAATTGTGTGGAGCTAACATTGAACATAGTTTTCGCTTCTTCAAAACATTCTGGAAAATGTCTTGAACACTTTATTTAGAGGTGTTGCGTTATGTGGTACAGCTACGTTGAAACACTGTCGCCGTCCGTCCTCCATTTACCACAGTCTGCTCACAATTGACTGGTCGGACGCACGGCATTTGTTTACAGTTGTTAGTTCAAACATCCACAGTATTTTCTGCGCTGACATCTCTTGTACGCCAGGAATAAAATAAGTCACGGAACGTTTTGGACGGACGGTGTAACTGCAATACCGTTTGATCCAGAGCATTTCTGTTTCGATTAATATGTATAGTTAGCCTTTCAAATGAGTAAGTCTGGCGACCGCATTTTATGCAGTTATTTGAGGTAGCTATCCAGGCACAGTTACTAGTCGTAATGAGTCATGCATAGATACAGTTCTAGAAACTAATGCCCTGTTGACGCAACCATTCTCTGTTGGCACTAGCCTTTCGTTTCAGTTCCAAGTAGCCTAACTGTCACATCCTATCCTCTTCTCAATGTCTTCCAAACATTTTTTTCCTACACCGTACTAATCCTTCCTTTCACAGCAGTTTCCCTCAATAATGTTAATGATGAAAATGTTTTGGCTTATTACGTCTCCAATATATTTTATTTTTCTCCTTTCCATCTCATTTAATGATCTTTTCTCTTCGTCCACTTCCCTTAACACATCGGGGTCGGTGCTTCTTTCCGCTCCGAGTTGTTCTTGTCAATTCCGCCACATCCACATTTGGACAGTTTCATGTCGATTCCATTCCAATTTATCCAGAGTCATAACTTGGAGTTTCATAAAGCACTGTACTTCATGCAAACGACTTTGCAAATGACTTTCTGAAATCTGTACAGTATGGCCAAACTTCCAGGAAACATTCCTCAAACGCAGAGGAAGAAAATATGTTACATGGACATGGTTCCGGAAACGCTTTACTTCTATGTTAGAGCTTATTTCTTACTTCTCTTCATGATAACATTAATCACGGGAAATACACGGAAACAAAACGTACCATTATTACATAAAACGTTTCCTTACATAAAGTGTTCAACTTACTCTCTTGGTTACAATATGAATGACTTTCCTAGGTGAAATTTTCAAAATGTCCCCATTGGCAATGGTACATGCAAAAATTAGCCGTAGTTTTGAATCTCTGAGCGCTGATGTATCGTGGTAACCACATAATCAACAAATGCTTTCTGTGAACCTTGTACCCTGTGAAGAAAACGGTTCTCAGAGGTCTATTTCGCCTAATTTTGACCATGAATTTCGATTATTTAAAGTCAAAAGAAATCCGTTTTACTTCCTAAACAGAACGAATGTAACCACCTCATAGTTTGGCAACCAACATCAGAAAAACGCGTTACAAACTCCCGCAAATAAATTCAGAATAATTAAAGGAACGACTATAACTTTTCGATGTTCCTGAGCCACAGACATATAGCAGATTTGAAAAAATGCACTGCCATTTGACCATTGTATTTCTGTATATTCCTTGTGTACAGTACAGATTTCGGCTTCCACGCCTTTATTGAGTACAAAGAGTTCTTTCAAAAAATACTGTGTGACTGTGGCTTAGTAGCATCGAAAACTTTTTACTGATGTGCCTTGTCAGGCACTTGAGCACGTATTTAAATAATAACAGCTAAATCACTCTACTCGACAAGGACGTGAAACAAAATGTCATTCTGCGGCGTAGACAGCAAAATACACTGATGGTCTAAGATCATTGTACATGACAATGGCGTCAAAGCCGAAATCCACATTGTACACAAGAAATACAGACATATACAGTCAACTGGCCTTGTATTCTTTCAAAAGACTATAATTTGGTTTAGTTCTAAAGGAGAGAGCTAAATAAACTCCCATATGATAATGAGAATGCCGTAATATGAGTTCTTGTTGAGTGTAAACATAGTTCGTGTAGTTGACAGCAGTCAGAATCGAACTTTCGGCCGGTACCATGTCTTGCACCGATAGCGAACGAGGAGCCTTGCTGTGATTAGTCGGCGCCTGGAATATAATGGCGGACGCCGCAACTTACGCAGACTGGCACATACCACAACCAAAACGCTAAATACTCCTGATAAAACACTGTCCACATAGGTGGAAATACATCCTCCAATAGAATACGTAAGGTACATGCAGTAACAATTACAAAGAAAACAGATGTATGAGACAGAAAAATATATGGTAACAACTACTATTAACGGTGCGTTCAACAAGATTAACACTGATTTAGGAACACAATTTATGGAAGCTACCTTTATTTTTAAGGGAAATAAATGCCGCCCGTTGTGGCCGAGCGGTTCTAGGCGCTTCAGTCCGGAACCGCGCTGCTGCTACGGTCACAGGTTCGAATCCTGCCTCGGTCACGGATGTGTGTGATATCCTTAGATTACTTAGGTTTAAATAGTTCTAGGTTCTAAGGAGCTGATGACCACAGATGTTACGTCCCATAGTGCTTAGAGCCATGTGAACCATTTTTGAAAATAAATACAGAGAAAGGGTAGTTACAAAAGAAAAAGAAATTACAAGTGAAAGAGTTTGAATTGCTTTGAGTCTTTATAGGCGGGTAGAGCTTAGCATTGCAGCTTATTTTGTAGACGATGCTTCGTGACGTCAGCGGTAGTTCGTAGGTTCTGACGGCGTAGTTCTAAGGGTTCGATTAGCCATGAAGCTGCTATGGATACAGGCTACACCATGCAATAATATTAACCTACTTGGCGTTTCTGTGTAGACCTAGCTTCGTATGTACGTGATTACAACGTTCCACACACACATACGTGATGTTTCTAATGTTCCGTACGCAGTTTGAAAACAGCATAGTGTTCAGTTTCATGCGCTGATTCCAATATTACAGTCCGTACTCTTTTAGCAATCAGGATCACGATTTTACTGTTCTGGCAAAAAGTCTCGAACGACACCATCAGATTGCAAGTCTCCACGGCGACAGTTAACCTTTAAACATGTGCAGCTGCTCAGTAAGTTGTGCACGAGATAGTAACTCGAAAGTATATTAGTTAGTGCAGTTCGGTTGGCTGCAAACGTTTCAGTTTTCACAACCACAATCACTGTCCACTCCCGGAAGCATTGCCGCCACTGTTCGTAGTACTCCACGAAACTCACAGCGCTCACGCAGTCTAAACATTTTGTTCCATAGCGTCTACGTTGAAGTTTAGTTTAAGCTGCGACCGAAAAAAATAATAACCCGACCATGAATTTCTTTTCGTGTGATTCTGCCTAGCACGGTTGCACCACATATGCCGTGCGCTCGCCACAACACTCCACACCTTCTGACTGTTGACATCGTCCAACTTGTAACACTCCTGGGAGTACAAATGGGGGTGGGGGGCCCTTTAAACTGATTGTCGTTTCGTGACCGTTGCTTGACGGTGCGCCCTGTCCACACCACGTACTTGGTAATCCCGCGGTGGTCGTACTGTTCTACTCCACACTGCTGCTGGCTTGCCTGAAATTATGTATCGAAATATGCAAGCGGGTTTAGGGGAGCTACTCAACGTTAAACCACAGCACTGTCCTATGTCTGGTATGAACATCTATATTCTGAGATGATGTAGAAACCACAGGTTGCACTGTTTACTCTCTAAATCGTAAATGTTATCCCAATTAACAACCTTGATGATTAACAGTCCAAAATATCATTCGAACGAGCGTACGCGTGACCGACACAAACGGGTAATTGATGATGCGGAAGCCAAATGATCGGACGAAAGTTTTTACGCTCGTCACGCATACACAGATATTTGGTACCAGTACTCCTTGACTCTACTAATGATATAGCACTGTTCGTAAGGTTAATTTTTCAGTTCTCAGTTCTCACTTGTTCGAGCGTGAGCGTAACCGTCGCTGCGCGGCTGATTGTTGATGATGCGGAAACGCGATGATCGAACGCATGTCCTCGCGCTCGCTACTAGACACTGGCACTTGGTTGCACTCGTTTATGGTAACTAATTCCTACTGATTCACATCTGTTCATTCTGCGAGGCTGAACACGGCGCGGATGATTGATACTGAGCGACACGCAACGAGTGAATACACAAATATGCTATCGGCGGCGCTGCTCATTTTTAATTACATCTTGATGCACTTTCCTCTGAATTACTTCCATATTTAATCACTTTATTGTAATAGCACTTGTAGCAACGCTTCAACCTGAGTACTAACAATGCTTCTTACATGCAGAGCTACACACTACACAACATAACAGCTTCGTGTCCCGTGCTCGACTCTCTAGACGCGGCTGCGCGCAAAGATACTCCACAACTAAACCAGCGATATGACAGTACACTTACAAAGTGCAACTGTCGATATCGCTGTCGATCTCAATTCATACAACAATGATGCGTATTACATTTAGTTTTACACAGCGCATTACATATAATAATTACAAATAAAATGAAAGATCCATTGAAACCTTGGCATACTCAGTTAAAATAAGGTTCATGTAGGAATACAAATAAAGCAAAAGTGTGTAACATTTCATATTACAGAAAGAAAATATTCTAGACCACCAAACATGTACGTACAGAGCAACTGAATAAGAAGAAAAGAAAGAAGAAAAAATTCATCCGCAGTAATTAGCAATATCTTTACAGCCCGTATTATGTGTGACGGTTATGATCCCATGTTCTTCCACGCAGGCTCAACGAAGAAACTTACCATACATCCTTATAGTCTACTCTACCTATCCTGCTGGAACATATGCCTTTAAATGTGAGACAAAACATGTACATCATGAACGAGGAAGTTCCTCCTCATTTCAGTATTAATGTTGATGGGCTATAGATTCCGTGATAGGTGGAGAGGTAGAGGTGAAGCGGTTCCTTGGGCTCCGGCATCACCAGACCTAAAACTACTAGCGTTTTATTTGTGAGGACATTTGAAAACTGTTGTGCACGGAACCCCGGTCCAAGATGTACAGGGTCTTAGCGCCCGTACTGAGGAAAGCTGTGAAACAATACGCAATTCTCCAGGGATTCATCAGAGCGCCGGGGATTCAATGCGAGGGTAGGTTGTGTGCTTGCTAACGGAGGGCATTTTGAACATTTGATTTAGGAAAGTGTTTCACACTGTAACCAATAGGGTATGTTGAACATTTCATGTAAGAAGAAGATTCATGAGGTAATGGTACGTTCTGTTTCTGTGTGATCCCATGAGTAATTCGCGTATGAAGAGAATTGGAAAATGAGCTCTAACACGGAAATAAAGCGTGTCCATATAACGCTTTTTTTCCTGAGTGTGTGAGAAATGTTTCCGAGAAGTCTGGCAATACCTTTTCGTTACACCCTGTATTCATATACTTGCTGGTTTTCTCAGTCATAAATGCCCGTTTCGATAATGCAACCGTCCTCTCCACTTCCATTAAGCATTTATTGTCCTCCTTGTTAATATCACCTGATCACTACCGACGCCACTAGTTTTTCTATTTATTTTTATTTTTTCCGTATTTTTGTATACTACGTACCATTAACTGATGAGCAATTAAATAACCACAAGCAGATACCGAAAGAACGGCTGTATCATAGGCCAAATATGGAAGACCAACCTTCCGAAAACAGTCTCCTTTAGTAAAGGAACGCATGGTAGAGACTAATTGTAATTACTGAAATACAAAGGGCGTTCAATAATTAATTCGACACATTTCTTTTGAAAGCAGCTTAATTTTATTCAGAATTCCAATACACCATACTATACCCACTGAATTTCCTGAAAGTAGCGCAATAAACTTCGTGATTGATCGTTTCACTGTGAGGGAGGACATAAAACAGAGTAACCCCTTCAGAGTTCCACTGATGGTGATCCGTCGATCACCTCAAATTAGAGTGTGCGCACATTCCAGCATTTAGCAGGAATCACAGCTGTTTGCGGTCGGCCCGCACGCGTGAGATCGGACAGGTTTGTGCAAAAATGTTACAAAGATGACAGATGCCTCGATCAACGACTCACCGTGCTTTTGTTCGCAGCCAGGTTTACGTAGACATACTTCAAGCGCCGAAGAATATCTGCGATGCTATGGTTTTCCGACAAAAGCAAGTAAATGACAGTTCTCTGCTCCGCACGCACCTCCATTACAGACGGCTGTGTGTAGCGCCGCCACCTTTAGGCACTTGATGAAACTGTGAGGGCTGAAGCGGGAATGTTCCACGATGTCACATAACGGATTCCGAATTTTTTCGACCGATACTGGCCGAGAAACAAATATGGTGCATTACGTATTGAAAGCCATTCGCAATTTTCTGTTCTTTACTAATGGAAACCAGTGCTCTTAACACAGTTAGGTACGTGTTTTTGTCAAGCCCGATCACCCCTGTAGTCACCCAGCGGGAACGCTCTGGTTGCTGAGACGGCAGTCCCGTCCCCTGTCCGCCCTGGGGTGTCGTGTCGTGCATGCTGCGCGGCCCACGAGGTGATCGAGTTACCGGATCCCGCATCGCAGGTCCCGGGCCCCCGCTGCAGGCTGAGTCACGGCCCCCAGGGCGCGCCGCCCCCTGACCCAATCACGTAGACAGCCCGCCCCCGAACCGGGTCACCACGCCCGCCAACTCCATCGTTTAGCAGCCGCCTCCACCGGCCCAAGCGCGGTCCCGTTCTTCTCGACGTCATCGTATCTTATTGATCCGCATTAGTCTCTCTCAGTCTTGCTCACCTCTAAAGCTACCTTCATATGGTTTTGCGAAACGCGTGATACATTGCTGGTCGCTAAAAGTACAACACTACGAACGTGAAATGCCACAGACGTTTACTTGGCTTGAAGTGAACTAAATTCTGGGGTTTTTGTTGTTGTTGTTGTTGTTGTGGTCTTCAGTCCAGAGACTGGTTTGATGCAGCTCTCCATGCTACTCTATCCTGTGCAAGCTTCTTCATCTCCCAGTACCTACTGCAGCTTACATCCTTCTGAATCGGCTTAGTGTATTCATCTCTTGGTCTACCTCTACGATTTTTACCCTCCACGCTGCCCTCCAATACTAAATTGGTGATCCCTCGAAGTCTCAGAACATGTCCTACCAACCGATCCCTTCTTCTAGTCAAGTTGTGCCACAAGCTCCTCTTCTCCCCAGTTCTATTCAATACCTCCTCATTAGTTATGTGATCTACCCACCTGATCTTCAGCATTCTTCTGTGGCACCACATTTCGAAAGCTTCTATTCTCTTCTTGTCTAAACTATTTATCGTCCATGTTTCACTTCCACACATGGCTACAGTCCACACAAATACTTTCAGAAACGACTTCCTGTCACTTAAATCAATACTCGATGTTAATAAAATTCTCTTCTTCAGAAACGCTTTCCTTGACATTGCCAGTTTACATTTTATATCCTCTCTACTTCGACCATCATCAGTTATTTTGCTCCCCAAATAGCAAAACTCCTATACTACTTTAAGTGTCTCATTTCCTAATCTAATTCCCTCAGCATCACCCGACTTAATTCAACTACATTCCATTATCCTCGTTTTGCTTTTGTTGGTGTTCATCTTATACCCTCCTTTCAAGACGCTGTCAAGGTAGAGGTAACCCCTTCCACAGCTCATATACACACATCAACAAAAGTTCTGGATGATCACCATACGTCAAGCGGGTGCGCTGCGATTGCAACTGTTCCTGTACCGATCGGAAGGTCACCGCTGATGTTTGTAATCATACACGTAGTTACTACGGGCGAATGATTTTGTGTGTGCATGACTCATTATTTGTATCAAAATTTGGTGGGTGTAATATACCCCAACTACCTCCAGAGGTGGTGTTGGGAACGACAAACGTGGCATGTGAAGATATACGACAGCGGCTTATATTAGAGCCAAATACGTAGTTTTTGAGGGTACTAGTGGCCAGTCACGATGATGTTCCATCCTCGGTCGGGTAGTTGTGTTCGTGGAGGGGGAAGGGTGCTGTGGGTCAGCAGAGACAGAGACTAAACGGCTTACATCTGCAATGCCTGAAGGAAAACTCACATTTACTGTGACATAAGACATCCCCAGCACCACTTTGGCTGAATGTTTGGAGCGAAAAATGGTCACGCAAAAGCATATCTAAGGAACGTCTGGAGGAATTTCAACGAAATATTATGTAAGTGTGTGTGTATAATATTACTTTGCAATTGTTCCATGCGTGTGTGTGTGTGTGTGTGTGTGCCTGCGGCCAGAACACATGCGGTATATATACAGTTACAGAAAATTCCAGTACAATGATTCTTGATATTTGTGGATACTTCTAGAATGTCCTGGGACCGAATATAGAAATTAAAATTTTACAGTTCAGGTGAGTTTTGAACTCACGACTCTCCATGCAATTAGTATCATAACCGTTACACCACCGTGACGAGGCGTTCTCAGATTCTTCTGCGACATACTGTTGTAGTAAGGTATATCTACTACCGCTAGGAGTGGAGGTGATGATGAGAAGGGATGACACGTAGAAACGTCCGGAAACGACCTTTTGGCGTTTCTTTCTGGTAATTAGTTGACTTGGAATGCTGTAAATGTACGAAGCGCTACCCGTATCCCATTTACGTTGTCCAGTGAATCAACCAGACAGCGTTTCGGGGACAAAGACCATGTCGAAACGGCACAGTACCACACACACATTTAACGTCCTGTCCAGAGCCGAACGGTGTAAAAAAGTGGAGAATTAGACACATTCCAGCGGTAGTCGTGTTTCTGGAAACGACAGTCAGTTACTGGCAGACTTACATGTTTCCGCAGAATGCAGAAGAAACTGCAGGGCGAAATTCACTAGTTACACGAATAAAAAAATCTCCAAAAATCTGTGAAATACGGTAAGTATTTGTGAAATGCGCGACGGAAAAAGATCGCAATATCAAGCAGAGTTCTTCGACATTAACGAAAGCCGGTAGACGTGTTCCAACACCTGAAAGATGATATCTGCTCAAATTTTGCGCCAGGAGCATGAAAATCAGATTTGCTATAAATAAACGCTATAACGCTCGTGAACGTTCGTTACCTTTGAGATTGGACATGATGAGTTGAAGTTAATCAAGAATACCTTTAAGGCGGCAAAGGCGCCTTTATCAACATCTCATTTAGTTACTGTAAGACGTCGTGCTCTCCTGACCTTCATTGCTTACATATTCCGCCCTCACAATCATATTCCGCACATCAAGACGCTTCATTCGAACCCAAACTCGATAATATGAAGTCCATGTTGTACGAATTCATGTAAACGATATGCAAATAACTAATAAATCGCAAGTGGCACCGTGGTTGAAATACTCGAGGCTGGCATACACACGTACATTCCAGACACGACGGGCACAAAAGCTTTTAGTTCGAGAGAGACAACCGCATGCCAGGAGGCCAGTTCCAACCCATTTACGTCGGTCGGTGGCTTGCCGTGGAGCGGACAGCGTTCGCCCGAGGGAAAGGAGGAACGACCCCGTGTTCGGCTTAGAAGCAAATCCCGCTACATTGCGTGGGAGCGGCCAGCCTACGCATTCTTTACACATAGCACGCAGTTTCAGAGATTTTCACAAGAAGACAGCAAACGCCAAACGCCGATACTACAGATTTCCGGATTGGTTTCCTTAAATGAAACTTCATTCTCCTGTTTTAGAGGAGCAATTCTGTATGGCAGACGATATTTCTGACGCCTTGAGCTAAAGGAATAATGGAAGAGACCGAAAGATATACCCCTTCACGTCTGGCGTGGAGAGGCGCCGTTCCGTTGTCGCTCTTGGAGCGAGGAACAAGTCTCTCCTCAGTACTTCACTGGGTGAGCACCTCTGTCGAGAGCGAGTCGGAGTGCGACTCTATATTGAGTCCTTGCGATTAAGCGTTGTTCACTGTGTTGGCCGACACTTATTGTGCGGTGTGAACGGACAGAATTACAGTTAAACGCCTGCTAGCGAATTTTTGAGTGGCACCGCGGTGGACTGGTTATCTGACCGAGTTGCCGCGCCAATAGTTAGACCAGGGCGAATAGGAATCCTTGACTTCATCAAGGCGTAGGGAGAGTTTGATTGGCGAAGGTTAATCCAGATAGAAAGAGAGTTATCTTATTTGTCAGCAGCGAGCGGCGCAGACATCGCAGCTTACGGTATTGTACGCTACAGCTATTGCGAGCCTCATATTTCTCCACAACAGTACACTTCACTGCATGTCACACGTGACAGCCTCGACCGTACCTAGCAACATTCTAAAGGATAATTATTCAAGTTGAGCAGGCGCCTCTCAGCCATCCTGGCAAGTCAAGAAGAATCTTAAACTTTGTATACAAATTTCATTAGAGAATCCTATCCTTGAGAGGTATCTTCACATTCCGAAAAGAACCAGGATATAACTTGTTCAATTCATGATTAAAAGTGCCATTGTGATTTCTCAGAAATTTTGCAAAATAAATAATAATTTTCGTTAGTTTTAGGTTTTTCTGACACTAACTAGTACTACTCCAGTACCCACGTATCGCACTAGTTGCGTACGAAATGTTGGGGAGTTTTGTCTCATTTCCTTACAGCGGACGACTCCAGAAGGTATTTATTGCTGAAAGTTTTTCAGGCATTTCTCTTTCGAACGTTATGAGCGTCCGTCTGACTTCTGTAGTAGTGTGGGTGTGGAAATTGCATCTTGCAGGAGCCACAGGGTAAAGGGTACCTCTCAAATCAATCCGTTGCACAGAATAACAGAATCTCAGATCAACCCCACGCTCACATTACAAATGGGCCAAATGGCTCTGAGCACTATGGGACTTAACTTTTGAGGTCATCAGTCCCCTAGAACTTAGAACCTAAGGACATCACACACATCCATGCCCGAGGCAGGATTCGAACCTGCGACCGTAGCGGTCGCGCGGTTCTAGACTGTAGCATCTAGAACCGCTCGGCCACCACTGCTGGCTCATTTACTTACAACGAGGTCGTGAAATAGGGCTACGAGAAGCTGGATGTTCCTTCTGCGTTTTTGCTGAAAGACTTAGCAGGAATGTAGCCACTGTACTTGACTGTTGGCAGCGATGGCCACGAGCATGTACGGTCGCATTAAGTCCGGTCTCCAGACGGCCACGTTGCTCTACCAAGTGGAAGACTACAGCGTTCGGCATATGGCTCTGGTGTTCGTACTGCATCTGCAGCAGCAATTTCAGAAATAGTGAGCAGCACGGTGACACAACGAATTGGTTATTTCGAGGCCTGTAGCGTGCATTCCACTGACCCCAAACCACTGCTTTTTGCGACTTCAGTGCTATCAAACGAGGGTTCATTGGAGGGAAGAGTGAAGGTCTGTTGCCTTTCCTGGTGACAATTGATTCTGCCTCGGTGCCAGTGATGGCCCTGTGCTGGATAGCAGGCCTGCAACCAACCGGTGTGCTTGACACATTGGACCAACACCTGGAGTTATCGTCTGCGGTGCGATTTCTTCTGACAGCAGGAGCATTCTGCAGTGGAGTGTGCGCTGATATGAAACTTCCTGGCAGATGAAAACTGTGTACCGGACCGAGACTCGAACTCGGAACCTTTGCCTTCGCGGAAGTAAATCTGTGAGGACGATGCGTGAGTCGTGCATGGGTGGCTCAGGTGGTGGGGCACTTGCCCGCGGAAGGCAAACGTTCCGAGTTCGAGTCTCAGGCCGGCACACAGTTT
The DNA here is from genome assembly GCF_023897955.1 of Schistocerca gregaria. NCBI lineage: Eukaryota > Metazoa > Arthropoda > Insecta > Orthoptera > Acrididae > Schistocerca > Schistocerca gregaria. The sequence continues at coordinate 407,335,350 of NC_064927.1, read as the reverse complement.
TAATCTGCCAGGAAGTTTCAATCTCGGGGTTATCCCATGCTCCATGACTGCCACTTTGTACGTCAACCTGGTAATTCGACCTGTTCCTCTGCCACTAACGAACACTATTCGATTTGGTGTTTTCGAACAAGATAACGCTCGCCCACGTACCGCTGTTGTAACCCAACATGTTCTACAGACGTTGACATATTGTCTTGGCCTGTTCGATCACCAGATCTGTCTCTAATCGAACACATAGAGACATCATCGGACGACATCTCCAGCGTCATCTACAAACGGCATTAACCATCCCTGCATCGAAGCATCCATGCGCAATTTTACGTCCCGTTCGACAGAGCGGCCCCAGATTAGTCTGCTGCAAATATTCTTCCAATAGCTATGTATTAACAGGGATAATAAAAGAGGAAGAACAACCAGCACGCCAGCAACGACTGATTGTCGCTACTACATGGCGGTGCCTAACAGGGAGAGCCAGGTCGGTACTTTCGACGTTTATTCTTCCTGTTTTACTGTCCCTGTTAATACATATCCATCTAACGAATATCTCAAGGGAGTATTAAATGGTTCAAATGGCTCTAAGCGCTATGGGACTTAACATCTGAGGTCATCATTCCCCTAGACTTAGTACTAAAACCTATCCTAACCTAAGGAAATCACACACAGTCATGCCCGAGACAGGATTCGAACCTGCGACTGTAGCAGGAGCATGGTTCTGGACTGAAGCGCCTAGAACCGCTCGGTCACAGCGGCCAACTCAAGAGATTATTATTTCAATAAATACTGCAATCAGCCACTTTGTATGTATATATACGTGTTTCGGCCTTTGACGCGTCTTCAATTAGCGTAATACATCTCTGAGTCCCCAGTCAGCACATAGTTACGACATCGACAGAAAATTGGATGATGCAGCGTCATCCACAAGCATCATTCACTGTCCCTGTATTGACAGACCAAGTGCAGCAGGCAGAGAACTCTATACCAAAAACTGGCATTCAGCATCTCTACAACAGAATGCATGCGCGTTTGCATGCATGCTTTCGACGTTACGGCGGTTACATCAGTTATTAATGTACCAGCATTTCACATTTGCAATGGCTTTCTCGTGCGTTCATTAACCTGTGATCTTGCAATGATAATCACATAAATATGTTACCTAGACAAATTTCATTCCACTATGTTAAGGTTTTTTTCATCAGTGTATCTATGACAAACACGTACACGGTCGAAGCTGTGTGCAGCGAGCTAGTTAAATATTCAAGGAAAGATTAAGCTGGCTGTTTCTCATTCACAAGTCGCATATGAACATTATTTGTTTGTCATAAAATCGACTTACGACATGTGTAAGAAAGAAGACCCCCCCCCTCCCACACCCCCCATGAACCATGTACCGTGCCGTTGGTGGGGAGGCTTGCGTGCCTCAGCGATACAGATAGGCGTATCCTAGGTGCAACTGCAACGGAGGGGTATCTGTTGAAAGGTCCTGAAGAGGGGCAGCAGCCGTTTCAGTAGTTGCAGGGCCAACAGTGTGGATGATTGTCTGATCTGGCCTTGCAACACTAACCAAAACGGCCTTGCTGTGCTGCTACTGCGAACGGCTGAAAGCAAGGGCAAACTAGAGCCGTAATTTTTCTGGAGGGCATGCAGCGTTACTGTATGGTTAAATGATGAAGGTGTCCTCTTGGGTAAAATATTCCGGAGATAAAATAGTCCCTCATTCGGAATCTACTCTGCAGGAATCAGCATGTGTTTCGAAAAAGACGGTCGTGTGAAACCCAGCTCGCACTATTCGTCCACGAGACTCAGAGGGCCACAGAGGTTCACTCAGAGGTTCACAGGTAAATGCCGTGTTCCTTGACTTCCGCAAGGTGTTCGATACAGCTCCCCACAGACGTTTAATGAACAAAGTAAGAGCATATGGACTATCTGACCAATTGTGTGATTGGATTGAAGAGTTCCTAGATAACAGAACTCAGCATGTCATTCCCAATGGAGAAAAGTCTTCCGAAGTAAGAGTGATTTCAGGTGTGCCACAGGGGAGTGTCGTAGGACCGTTGCTATTCACAGTATACATAAATGACCTTGTGGATGACATCGGAAGTTCACTGAGGCTTTTTGCGGATGATGCTATTGTATATCGACAGATTGTAGCAATAGAAATGCAGGAGGATCTGCAGCGAATTGACGCAAGGTGCAAGGAATGGCAATTGAATCTCAATGTAGACAAGTGTAACGTGATGCGAATAGATAGAAAGGTAGATCCATTATCATTTAGCTAAAAATAGCAGGTCAGCAACTGGAAGCAGTTAATTCCATAAATTATTTGGGAGTACGCATTAGGAGTGATTTAAAATGGAATGATCATATAAAGTTGATCGTCGGTAAAGCAGATGCCAGACTGAGATTCATTGGAAGAATCCTAAGGAAATGCAATCCGAAAACAAAGGAAGTAGGTTACAGTACGCTTGGTCGCCCAATGCTTGAATACTGCTCAGCAGTGTGGGATCCGTACCAGATAGGGTTGACAGAAGAGATAGAGAAGATCCAACGGAGAGCAGCGCGTTTCGTTACAGGATCATTTAGTAATCGCGAAAGGGTTACGGGGATGATAGATAAACTCCAGTGGAAGGCTCTGCAGGAGAGACGCTCAGTAGCTCGGTACGGGCTTTTGTTGAAGTTTCGAGAACATACCTTCACCGAAGAGTCAAGCTATATATATTGCTCCCTCCTACGTATATCTCGCGAAGAGACCATGAGGATAAAATCAGAGAGATTAGAGCCCACACAGAAGCATACCGACAATCCTTCTTTCCACGAACCATACGAGACTGGAATAGAAGGGAGAACCGATAGAGGTACTCAGGTACCCTCCGTCACACACCGTCAGGTGGCTTGCGGAGTATGGATGTAGATGTAGATGTAGATCTCCGGGCGGGGACTACTCAGGAGGACGTCGTTATCAGGAGCAAGAAAACTGATGTTTTACGGGTCGGAGCGTGGAATGTCAGATTCCGTAATCGGGCAGGTAGGTTAGGAAATTTGAAAACGGAAATGGGTAGTTTAAAGTTTGATATAGTGGAAATTAGTGAAGTTCGGTGGCAGGAGGAGCAAGACATCTGGTGAGGTGAATACCGGGTTATAAATACAAAATCAAATAGGTGTAATGCAGGAGTAGTTATAATAATAGTAAATAAAGATATAAGAGCGTGGATAAGCTATACGTGATTTATAGTGGCCATAGTAGACACGAAGCCTACACCTGCCACAGTAGTACACGTTTATATGCCAACTATCTCCGAAGATAAAGCACAAATTGAATAAATGTATGATGGAATAAAAGAAATTATTCAGATACTTAAGGGAGACGACAATTTAAAAGCCGTGGGGACTGGAACTCGATAGTGTGGGGAAAGGAAGAGAAGGAAAAGTAGGTGAATATGGGCTGCGGCTAAGGAAAGAAAGCGGAAGCCATCTGGTAGAATTTTGCGCAGAGCATAACATAATCATAGCTAACACTTGGTTTAAGAATCATGAAAGAAGGTTGTATACATAGAAGAGATCTGGAGACTCTGAAAGATGTCAGATAGATTATATAACTGTAAGACAGAGATTTAGGAACCAAATTTTAAATTGTAAGACATTTCCAGGGGCAGATGTGGAATCTGACCACAATCTATTGGTTATTAACTGTAGACTAAAACTGAAGAAACTGCAAAAAGGTAGGAATTTAAGTGGATGGGACCTGTATAAAATGAAAGAACGAGAGGTTGTAGAGTTTCAGAGAAAGTATTAGGGTGCGACTGACAAATACAGGGGAAAGAAACACAGTAGAAGAAGAATGGGTAGCTTTGACAGATGGACTAGTGATGGCAGGAGAGAGGACCAAGTAGGTAAAAAGTCGAGGGCTAGTAGAAATCGTTGGGTAAAAGAAGATATATTGAATTTAATTGATGAAAGGAGAAAATGTAAAAGTGCAGTCAATGAATTTGGCGGAAAGGAATGCAAACATCTCGAAAATGAGATCCACAGGAAGTGGAAAATGGCTAAGCACGGATGGCTAGAGGACAAATGTAAGCATCGAGAGGCATATGTCACTAATGGTAAGATAGACACTACCTACAGGAAAATTAAAGACATCTTTGGAGATAAGAGAACCACCTGTATGAATATCAAGAGCTTAGATGTAAAACCTGTCCTAAGGGATGAAGGGAAAGCAGAACGGTAAAGGAGTATATAGATGGTCTATACAAGGGTGATGTATCTGAGGGCAATATTGTGGAACTTGAACAGGACGTACATGAAGATGAAATGGGAGATATGATACTGCGTGGAGAATTTGACAAAGCACTGACAGATCTAAGTCGAAACAAGGCCCCGGGAGTTGACAACATTCCATTAGAACTACTGATAGTCTTGGGAAAGCCAGTCATGACAAAACACTTCCATCTGGTGAGCGAGATGTATGAGACAGCCGAAAACCGTCAGACCTTAAGAAGAATATAATAATTCTAATCCCAAAGACATCAGGTGTTGACAGGTGAGAAAATTGCCGAACTATCAGTTTCATAAATCGCTGTTGCAAAATGCTAACACGAATACTTCACCGACGAATGGAAAATCTCGTAGTAGACGACCTAGGGAAAGATCAGTTTGGATTCCGCAGAAATGTTGAAACACGTGGGGCAATACTGACCCTACGACTTATCTTAGAAGATAGATTAAGGAAAGGCAAACCTACGTTTCTACCATTTGTAGACTTAGAGAATGCTTTTGACAATGTTGATTGGAATACTCTCTTTCAAATTCTGAAGGTGATAGGGGTAAAATACAGGGACCGAAAGGCCATTTACAGATCGTACAAAAAAAAGCAGATGGTAGTTATAAGAGTCGAGGGTACGAAAGGGAAGCGTTGGTTGAGAAGGGAGTAACACTGGTTTGTAGCCTATCCCCAATGTTGTTCAATCTTTATATGGAGCAAGCAGTAAAGGAAACAAAGAAAAATTTGGAGTAGGAATTAAAATCATGGAGAAGAAATAAAAAAACTTGTGGTTTTCCCGATGATATTGTAATTCTGTCAGAGACAGCAAAGGACCTGAAAGAGCACCTGAACGGTATCATGATAGGAGGATGTAAGATGAACATCAACAAAAGCAAAACGAGGATAATGGAATGTAGTGTAATTAAATCAGGTGATGCCGAGGGAGTTAGGTTAGGAAATGAGACACTTAAAGTAGTAAATGAGTTTTTTTCTGTTTGGGGAGCAAAATAACAGATGATGGTTGAAGGAGAGGGCATAAAATGTAGACTGGTTATAGCACGTACAGCATTTTTGAAGAAGAGAAATTTACTAACGTCGTGTGTAGATTTAAGCGACAGGAAGTCTTTTCTGAAAATATTTGTATGGAGTGTATCCATACATGGAACTGAAACCTAGACGACAAATAGTTTAGACAAGAAGAGAACAGATGCTTCCGAAATGTGGTGCTACAGCTGACTGCTGAAGATAAGATGGGTAGATCATGTAACTAATGAAGAGGTACTGAATAGAGTTGAGGAAAGGAGAAATTTGCGGCATAACTGGACTAAAGGAAGGGATTTAGTTATAGGGCACTTTTGAGGCATCAAGGGATCACTAATTTAGTAATGGAGGGAAGTGTGCAAGGTGAAAATAGTAGAGGAAGACCAAGAGATGAATACAGTATGCAGATTCAGAAGGATTTAATTTGCAGTAGGTACTGGGACATGAAGAAGTTTGCACAGGATAGAGTAGCATGGAGAGCTGCATCAAAGCAGTCTCTGGACGGAAGACCACAACATCAACAACAAGAAAGAAAAACGTCTAACAGAGTAACAGCGGCACTTTCGTGGCATATCGAGTCTACGGTTTATTCTTATGCGATACGGCTGTTGTCATTGGTCGGGAACCACCCGTCTGCCATGGCAATATGTATGATGTGTTCAGCACCGCCTTACTCAATGCCAGGCAGGATCTCAACTACTTCAATTTGACTAGCGCCAGAGAGGACAGATATACTATTCAGTCCTCTGCGTAAGACCGTATAGACGCATCAGGTACCATATGTCTGCAAATGGGCTTCTTTGCAGCACGCCAAGTAATCACACGGACGTTACAGTTACGTGTGGATCACAATGGGATCTCAACACGGCTATCATTGTTGCGGCTTCCTTTTACGCGTCAAACTGATACGCACCGACAGTGATGCGCTCAAAGACAGCACTGGAAAAGGTTAAGACCAAGTCGACTTTTCAGAAGACTCCTGCTCTTGCTTACAGCATGACGATGGACGTACCAGTGTGTGGAGACTCCGAGGCGAACGAACGTACCAGATTGCATTCGTCATCGTTTACGTGTCCAGCACCTAATGTGATGTGTGGAGTGTCGTAGCGTGTATAACACGATCATCTCGGGTACGCATATCTGATAATTTGAACAGAAATAATCACACTTTTTAAGTGTTAAGGACGATTGGTGTGCCTTGTATTCGAAGCCTCCGTTACATTATCTTTCAACAAGATAACGCAAGACCGCGTGTTGCCTATGTTATAGTGTCGTACTTAGATTTTGTGGGTGGTAGACTCTTGGTCTTGCCAGCACACTCTCCATATCCCGCGAAAAGAAAATCTGTTATGATTACTTCATTTTTTGCTAACATTCGTAAGAAAAAGTAATCCAGAAATATTTTGTTGATTTTTTTCGAATATTCAAGTGTAGAACGTCATTAGTTGTAAAAATGGGTTGTAGATTTTTTGTGACTTACGATAACCAATACCGAAATACCGGTACCGAATTTCTAATGTGCTTGCATATATCAATAAATCTGTATGAAGCAGAAAAATGGTCTACCCCATTCAGTATCATAGTGGAGTAATTTTTTATGATCATAACCGACCTTTTTGCTATGGGATTATGGTAAACGAAAAATAATTCATTTGTCCCATAACTGTTCTTTGAAATAATTTGTCACCTTTTAATCATGTTTTCAAATATTTTGCCACATTTATCACGTTTTTCAAGTGCCACCAAGGCTCCTCGCCCTGCAAATTGTACCATCGAGACATAGACAGCTGTTACTCTTACTCTTTATGTTCTTGTCATGTGTGGCTCCGTACATAAACACACTACACGAAAAAGCCTGTATCTACATATTCGTTTATGATATTGCGATTTGTGGTCCTTTCAAGCATGAACAATACCAGGGAGATGTTAGCACAGCCGATGTCGTAGAAAGGACCAGTGAAGGAACACAGTATCTCTTCCTTGTTTAACTTGTTATTTTGTTATATTAATAAAACCACTTACTAATTTTTGTCGATTGGAGTGAAAAGAATAAGATTTTAGTTACATGTGCATCCCAGTCTTTGCGCAAACGAGTTTTAATGTTTGCTTTGTTGACACAGACAAAATTTTATCGAGTGGCTATAGTCGAGCAATGTATGAACGAGGATGACGCGGGTTGTCTCATTTGCACACATATCTCATTTCATTGGACTGTAGATGCAGCAAATGGTCTGCGGTGCCTTATTTGCCGAGGGGTCTGAGGCGCTGCAGTCATGGGCTGTGCGGCTGGTCCCGGCGGAGGTTCGAGTCCTCCCTCGGGCATTGGTGTGTGCGTTTGTCCTTAGGATAATGTAGTGTGTAAGCTTAGGGACTGATGACCTTAGCAGTTAAGTCCCATAAGATTTCACACACATTTGAACATTGCCTTATTTGTACGATAGTGTGGAAATGAGTTTCGTCTACGAAAGTGACAGGCACTTAAATGTGATTTGCAGAGTATCCATATCGATGCAGACCGTAGAAACTGGGTACAAAAGATTTCTACAGCCACTACGTGAATACTGCACAAATGTATGGAACTCTTTGGGTGGACTGACAGTGGAGTTCCATGTGTGTAACCGAGAAAATCGACGCAAAGGTTATCACGGCGAACTCGTATTAGAAAGAACGACGTTTTACATTCCCATCTGGCCATTTACTGGATGTCCCAAAATAACGTATACACTCTTTGAAACTGAATATCTCTTTAATTAAAGGATATAGAAATATCAGTACAATGTTTGTGGTGTACCTTAACATCCAATTAAAGGCGGCAAATTTTCAGAATGGTCTCCTCCCGTCCCAATATACCGTTGACAACGACTTACAACAGTGCGACATGCTAACAGTATTGTTCCTAATGGAACAGCATCACAGGCTTGCTCAATTTGTTTTTCAAAATTATCCAGTGTTTGTGATCTTGCCGCGTAAACGGTGTCCTTGAGAGTACCCCACAGATTGAAGTCTAGAGAAGCTGAATGAGAAGATCGAGCTGAAAAGTCCACAATCGTCCGCAGCTCGTGGTCGTGCGGTAGCGTTCTCGCTTCCCGCGCCCGGGTTCCCGGGTTCGATTCCCGACGGGGTCGGGGATTTTCTCTGCTTCTTGATGACTCGGCGTTGTGCGATGTCCTTAGGTTAGTTTGGTTTAGGTAGTTCTACGTTCTGGGGGACTGATGACCGTAGATGTTAAGTCCCATAGTGCTCAGAGCCATTCGAACTCCACAATCCTCATTAGCCCTATCAGTCTGGCAGGAAATGTAAGATTGAGAAATACCCTCACATCGGTGTGAAAGGGAGGTGGCGACCCATCCTATTACAAGTAATAATCCTCATTAAAGAAATTGTTGTCCAGGAGTCATTATATGCAACCTTTCTAAGTAAGAGTCACCTGTGACAATGTTTTCAAAGACGTACTGCTCGATTAACCCTCTAGGGGACATACCACACCAGACAGATACTCCTGGCAGATTAACATGCATTTCCTCATTTACCTCTGGATTCTCACTGGCCCACTGCACGCAATTATGGCGGTTAACTGTTCCGTTAAGTATAAAGGTCGCTTCATCCGACTAAAGAATCTTCTTCACGTCTGTTAATGAAGCACTCATAAGTCACTTCGCCTGAGTCCGCAAAATTCTATGAACACTGCTTAAGCAGATTTCAGTCCCACTAAAGCATTGCCTCACAGATTTCTTCGGGAATTGTGTGTACGTCTCGGTCACTTCAGTAACAATTTGAAACTTGTGATAAGGTTCTATTGGATCAAACTGGTGAGGTCATCAGTCCCTAGGCTTACTCACTGATTGAACTAACTTAAACTAACTTACACTAAGGCCAACACATACACCCATGCCCGAGGGAGGACTCGAACCTCCGACGGGGGTAACTGCGCCAACCGTGACAAGGCGCCTTAAACCGCATGGCTACCTTCAGCTGCCCACTGCATTAATACTTTCTTTGATTGTCTGTTGAGTGACTTTCTTCTGTAATCTCCCTTCTTCAAATCCTGCATTGTTCCTTCGACGTCAAACTTATCTCTGGTTCTTGTAATTGTTACCCTTGTTGGTGGTGTTGTTCCAGATTCAATCTCCAAAGTCGTCGTACGTCACTCACAGTCTCTGTTTCCCAGTAACACTTTAGCACCCATTTCCGTTGATTCAACAATCTTGAAGCAAAGGAAAGCGATGTTATGTTTCTCGCCGCCTTCTGAATTATTACCCCCCAAAATTGTATTTCTAGCCTCTTTAATCAAACAGATATTCAGTTTCAAAGAGTGTATACATTATATTGGGACACCCTGTATATCTAGGTTTTCCGTGATTTTACTACATCGCTTAGGAAAATGCCAGAATGGTTTCTTTTGAAAAGGACTCGGCCGATTCCTTCTCCATCATTCCTCCATTTCACTCTTCTGCTCCATCTTTGACGACTTCGTCATCGATGGCATGCTAATCCTAATGTTCCTTCTTCCTTTTTAGAGCATGGACCAAGAGTAACAGTTTGAAGCGTCGCAGTCGTGTCCCAGTAGCAAGAGACTAAACAGATGCGTTGTAAAATCTCGTCTGCCAAGCACTCGGAGAATCACCATACGGCATGTGAGAATGTGCTTATAAAGAGAAGCTGAGAACCGCACAAGAATAGGCTCGATATATAAATCGCTCATACCCAAAACAGCTATATCAGCCATTTACATGCAAATCTGTTCATCTCATCATGAGAGGCATTTGAATAGCCACCTATTCAGGGCCCTAGAGAGGAACTTGTGTAACGCCAAGAAACAAATCATCTATATAAACGTCCAGCAACACACCGAAGGCAACAATATATTGACAACCTCTTGAAGTGTACTTATTTAGGCAACGGAAGTTTTACATGTGGAGGATAGTTGCTGGTTGCCTATGTAATGGATTTCAGGGGCACCAACGATTTGATTTTCAATATCGGTACAATTATCGACCGATTTAAAAAAAATTTAAAAGCTCTCATAACCTACTCATTATGAGTGCTCCTATATCTTATTATTAAGAATAATCTTATGTTAAATGTCTAACAGAGTTAGAAACTGTGTTACATGTCTTAAGGTAGTGTAACTCAGAGGTCGCGCAAACTATCCAGACATTATTCGTCCGGTATTTGAGAAGGAGACCTCTTAGCGATTTCCCACAAACTTTACGCATAATTTAAAACGTTTACGAAACTTTTTCTCGCTGACATCCTAGACAATATGATAAAAGGAAATAAATTGATCGCTTACTACATTTTTCGCTGTTCGTGCATCAGGCATGACGTTTTAATTTATCACTGTGTTCGCGACACATTTTGCAGATATTTGTGAAGTAATCGGGCGTGAGAAACTGTTTTATACATAGATGTCCGGTTCGTTAAAGAATCGGGGGTTTGCTGGTATAGGAATAAATCACGAGGCTGGAATATTGGTCTTTTTTGTCCCATTATATTGACCTTAACATGTGATATTGCACTGGTAATCACTTAAAGATGTTATCTATACAAATGCATTCCCGAAATTTCAGTACTCTTCATTAATAATTTTTTGGTTTTGCTATATTTTCATCGGTCTGTAAGGCTGTCCAAGGAAGACAGGGATAGACAGGAACTATCATTTGAAGAAAAAAAGTCTAGCAAACGTGGGCTATAAAATGCATAACATTTATGAGAACGCGTTGTAGTGTTGCTCTTGGGGGGAAAAAAGAAAAAGAATTGTTATTTTTTTTTTTGAAAAAAATGTCGAATAAGTGAATATTTTGGTGGGCCACTTGGCAACATAATTAGAGATTGATTACACTATTATAATAACATACGTTGACCATTAAATACCTGAGTAAGAGAAACATTATCATTTCTGTGCACTTTTATATTCGCGATGTAGTCATACTCAGAACAACACTAAGGGATCAGATGATTTATGGACTTTAAAAGAAATGCAACACTAGACAATTTTAAAAAAATGGTTCAGAAATAATAGGAAAACGATAATGTTCCTTCTGCCTCATGCTGCGTTCGGCCCATGAGCGCGATCGTAATTTCTGGTGATGAACTAACACAAAATAATTATCAATTGAGTAAATGAGGAGATGGAAATCATCAAGGTTAATTTACTAAAATAAGCACACTTATGTTTAACACACTTTTTTTAATGCTACGTAGCTTTTCATATTAAATTACAATAGATGGCCATTGTGGTTTAATATTTTATACATAACAGTCAAAATGTCCTCTTGATGCTGTCTGTTCGTAATCAGTTACAACAAACTACATGTTTTTTGATTGAAAAAAAAAACATTTAGCATATTCACTCAATATTTTCGCATGAAATAAAAAATACTGTTGCGGAACGCATCAAGTCCGCGTCCGTCTTTCATAGAGTACAAACAGTAAAAGGTGAGGCGCCAAAAGCCTCATTTGTCTTGAAACAACAGAATTATTTTTTATATCATTAATCGATACGTGTACATAGAGATTTACAGGCACTGCACAAGAATGGCAAAGATAAAGAATAATAGATTCTATCACTGCTATGCGATGGTTCATTTCTTTTACTTTACAATTGTTCGATAACTTTAGGCCATCAGGGATTTACTATTGAGCGTATATTAAGGTTTGTTAGGCGAAAATTACTAATACTACATCGTTCATCTTCGGTGCTTGAAACACATTTATTCCACTGAAAGATTTCTCGCAGCTCTTAAAATATGAATTTACGAACCCGCTTTTAGTAGAGATTTTTCCTTCGAATGACCGTTCCTATGTAATATTCCTTCTGGAACATCCAGTATATATAGCTGATGGTCGTTACGCGCGTGACATACAGCTTCAATATCTCTTCGAAAGATGAGCAACTTTCTTCGGCGTCATTTATTTAAGCGTCTGGATCAGATATATGGCGGGTTACGAAGTTCATCTCCATGAATTAATTGCTCTCGGATAGAGGATTCGCGGAGGGAGGAGGAGGGTTCGCAGCGCAGACCTGAGAACCCCAGGGAACTTGAATCGGGTGCCGGGCCGCGGTGGCGGCGGCAGGTTTGGGACCAGGCCAGCAGCGCGCAGACGTCGGCAATTACCGCCCAACGGCGGGTGGTGCGCCAGCCAGACCTCGCTGGCATGCGGTGTGCCGTTTCAGCCGTCTAGCTGCAGTTTGGGGTGCGTCGAAACCGGCTCCCCGGCGATAATTACAGGTGTGGTGCTACAGTGGGGCCCCCTTGCTCCTGTCTGGTCTCAGTGGCCAATACTCCCGCAGCACAGCCTCATAATGGGAGCATCACGTGTCCACAGCTTAACCCGGCAGTGATACAATAGACTGGTCAAACGTGGGGATAATCTAAAATGGAAGTCGTCCCACTACTTTTGCAAGACTACACTGGACTTTTCGTATGATTTTGCCATTTGATTGTGTTTGTTGTTGGTAGCCTGCATTATAGGTCATCACATTTATCAGAATCGAAATTAACTTGAACGTGTAAGTAGGCTGTTTAGGTTTTTATGTTGGTAACGTCACCTAGCGCTATGTATGGAAATCACTGGCTGTGCTGTGTGCAGCCTGTGGCTGGTGGGCATTGTTGAAATAGTCGCTATTGTAGTGTTGGGCAGTTGGCTGTTAACAGCGCATAGCGTTGTGCAGTTGGAGGTGAGCCGCTAGCAGTGGTGGGTGTGGGGAGAGAGATGGCGGAGTTTTGAGAGCGGATGATCTGGACGTGTGGCCATCAGAGACAGTAAATTTGTTAGACTGGGTGTCATGAACTGATATATATAATGAGTTTTGAACACTATTAAGATAAATACATTGTTTGTTCTCTACCAAAATCTTTCATTTGCCGACTATGCCTATCAGTAGTTAGTGACTTCAGTAGTTAGAATCTTTTATTTAGCTGGCAGTATTGGCGCTCGCTGTATTGCAGTAGTTCGAGTGATGAAGATTTTTGTGAGGTAAGTGATTCATGAAAGGTATAGGTTACTTTTAGTCAGTGCCATTCTTTTTAGGGATTATTAAAAGTCAGACTGTGTTGCGCTAAATATATTGTGTGTCAGTTTAGTGATGATCAGAATAAGTAAAGAGAGAAATGTCTGAGTACGTTCAGTATTGTCAGCTGTTTGAAAATCAAATAACGTAAGTGGTTTACCAGCACAGTAATTCACTAATTGTTCTAAGGGGACGTTTCAAATGTTGAAATAATGTTAATGAAATTATGGTTCTGTTATTATTTTTTAAAACTGTTGATGGGGTGAATTATATGTCAACACAGACTGATCTTTCATAGAAGTTATGGCACCCATTCATTGATTGTAAAATGGTACAAAAAGATAAATGTTAAGGGAGATGACAAAAATAAAGCATGATATGATGGCAGGACAAATATGCAACGAATAGTTAACACTCCCCTGGGTGGCAGTTGGTTGACCAAGACTATGGTTTTTCTGATTGAACTGTTTACTCTGGCTCGAAAAACGGTTAACGTAATCTGAAGTTATCTAACACTGAAAAAGACTTTGATGGATTTATTCTACACAGAATTTATACTGCGTGTGTGCAGCAGAGAACGAGTGGCGAGATTGTGATCCTGTTTGCACTAACAAGCCGGAACAGCAAAACAATACCGCATTCTTCGACGTGTGCCGCTGTCTCAGGTGATGGTAGTGGTTCCAGCGTATGCAGGGCTGCTACATGTCGCGTCTCTAATTCCCTACCGCTGCCACGAAATATGCGAAGTCGAGGCTGGCGATCTGTGAGACAGATAGCAATTACTCTCACTGGAGCCCTAAATTCACAGTAGATTTCAGCGTGTAACACTCCTTTTCGCCGTCACACCATATACCTATTTGTCTCACTTAAATGGCTTCGTGCATAAGGAGATTAAACGCCCAAGCAGCAGACACGTCGCGGATAAGATTGCCATCAGCATGGAGAGTTCTTCGAGTTGACTGAGGTGTTAACTGTCGGTGCAGCTAAGTCCTCACCACAGGCTCTCCAGTCAATTCCAGTACTAGTGCAAACTCACCCTCAGGAGAAGTGTCTCAACTGCAGCCCCACTCAGAAGAAAGGTCAAGACCAGAATCCTCTCCAGACTGTAGTCTGAAGCAGAAGACCCATTCCAGACCAGAGTCTGAATTGGAAGAGCAAGTTTCTCCTCCCCTCACTTTCCATCAAACCTCCGTAAACTCCACAAAAGCACTCCGCGGCTGCACCCACAAGGGTTTCGTGCCAACCACAACACTGCACAAGCTCCATGTCTCCCATCTAACTCTTCTGCTCTACTCATTAGCAAATCTTAATCAGAATTAACAATATACTACTCTGTGCAGGAGAAGCATTCAAACCCTGACTGGCAAATTCCTGCAGAGAGAGAAGGAGACGTTGTGCTCCCGACTTGTTTTTTTCCCCACAGCCACTTTAGGCCGCGCGTTTTGAATACCCGTATTGCTCTAAAGTGAACAACACATTTATCATGGAGACGATTATCTGGATAGCTGGAGCATTACCACATGTCCGACTAGAGGCGCCGGCTGAGCTAAGAGAAGTGCTTTTGTATCCCAACACAGTTCATTTCAGAGCCACCATAAACGTTGCGTTCCCTCTAAAATCGTTTTGAAGGCCTGAAACTTACCAACAAACTCTGCAGGCTGAGGGATAAGACCACCTGACGGCTCCCTCGATAGCGTCCGGTCCACGGTGAACACGGAAACATGCGAATTTTTACGGTCACCGTACCTGTTCATAAAGAGCGTACCTGTTCATAAAGGGCGTTTATGACACTGTCGTATTTCTGCCTCTGCTATGGAAACAGCGCCTAACACTTAGGTTCAAGCTGACCGTTTCTTCGCCTCCTAAACCATAGGCCTTGCCTGTACACCGATGCTAGAAATTCTTGGGCCCAGCATTCTATTCTTGCTAAGTGCTTCGAGATATTCGTTCCCCTAATAGCTGCACATGGCTTTCAAGGCCCAAATTTCCACTGCAAGATTTACTGATACATGACCAAACTTACTGCTTGATCTCGTTGTTCTTGTTGTGGAATTCAACCTGAGACTGGTTTGATGCAGCTCTCCATGCTACTCTATCCTGTGTAAGCTTCTTCATCTCCTAGTAACTACTGCAACCTACATCCTTCTGAATCTGCTTAGTGTATTCATATCTTGGTCTCCAACTACGATTTTTACCCTCCACGTTGCCCTCCAATACTAAATTGATGATCCCTTGATGCCTCAGAACATGTTCTACCAACCGATCCCTTCTTCTAGTCAAGTTGTGCCACAAATTTCGGTTCTCCCCAATCCTATTCAATACCTCCTCGTTAGTTATGTGATCTACCCATCTAATCTTCAGCATTCTTTTGTAGCACGACATTTCAAAAGCTTATATTCTATTCTTATCCAAACGGTTTATCGTCCATGTTTCACTTCCATACATGTCTACACTCCATATAAATACTTTCAGAAACGACCTCCTAGCACTTCAATCTATATCCGATGTTAACAAACTTCTTTTCTTCAGAAACGCTTTACTTGCCATTGCCAGTCTACATTTTATATCCTCTCTACTTCGACCATCATCAGTTATTTTGCTTCCCAAATAGCAAAACTCCTTTACTTCTTTCTGTGTCTCATTTCCTAATCTATATCCCTCAGCATCACCCGGCTTAATTCGACTACATTCCATTATCCTCGTTTTGCTTTTGTTGACGTTCATCTTACATCCTCCTTTCAAGACACTATCCATTCCGTTCAACTGCTCTTCCAAGTTCTTTGCTGTCTCTGACAGAATTACAATGTCATCGGCGAACTTCTAAGTGTTTATTTCTTCTCCGATTTTTTCTTTTGTTTCCTTCACTGCTTGTTCAATACACAGTTTGAATAACATCGGGGAGAGGCTACAACTGTGTCTCACTCCCTTCCCAACCACTGCTTCCCTTTCATCTCCCTCGACTCTCATAACTGCCATCTGGTTTCGGTACAAATTGTAAATAGCCATTTGCTCCCTTTATTTTATCCCTTCCACCTTCAGAATTTGAAAGAGAGTATTCCAGCCAACATTGTCAAAAGCTTTCTCTAAGTTTACAAATGCTAGAAACGTTTTTTGCCTTTCTTTAATCTAGCTTCTAAGAAAAGTCGTAGGGAGAGTATTGCCTCACGTGTTCCAGTATTTCTACGAAATCCAAACTGATCTTCCCCGCGGTCGGCTTGATCTCAACTCCAGAAAAATTATACTCAAACGATAGCCGCCATAAATATGCCACATGTACAACGTACATGCTTCCATCAACGCCTGCTCGTGCTGATAACTTCCTGTTGTCTCACAAACATGACGTCTTCGGTGAAAATTCAAAATTAAATTGTATCCTTGCATGTGGAAAGTGACTCGTCCTCTCTCACTGATTACTTTAACCTGTGAGTACATAAGAGACTATGACACAATTTTTAACGCTTCAAGTGACGTTGGTAAATAGACACCGAGGTGACAAGAGTCATGGTTTATCGGTGTACCGGCCTGTGTGGTCGAGCGGTTCTAGGCGCTACAGTATGGAACCGCGCGGCCGCTACGGTCGCAGGTTAGAATCCTGCCTCGGGCATGGATGTGTGTGATGTCCTTAGGTTAGTTAGGTTTAAGTAGTTCTACGTTCTAGGGGACTGATGTCCTCAGAAGTTGAGCCCATAGTGCTCAGAGCCATTTGAACCATTTTTGATAGCGGTATGCACATATACAGATGACAGTGGTATCGCGTACACGGGGTGTGAAAGGGCAGTACCTGGGTGGAGCTGTCACTTGTACTCAGGTGATTCATGTAAAAAGGCCCCTGATGTGATTATAGCTGCACGACGGGGATTAACAGACTTGGAATATAGAATGACAGTTGGAGCTAGGCGCTTGTTGAGATTCCATATCCGACAACTGTAGGGAATTCAGTATTCCGAGATCCTCAGTGGCAAGAATGTGCGACAATACCAAATAGGCCTATTAGGCATTATCTCTCGCCACGGACGACGAAGTGGCCTACGGCCTTCACTTAACGACCGAGAGCACCTACCTTTGCGTAGAGCTGTCAGAGCCGACAGACAAGCAGCCGCACTGCTTGAAAGCGGCGATATTTGGAGTCAGTGGGCTTTTGAAGCAGACGACCGACGGCAGTGCCTTCACTAAAAGCACAACATCGCGTATGCTGCCTTTCGTGGCCTCAGACCACATGGACTGGACCCTAGACGATTGGAAAACAGTGGCCTGGTCAGATGAGTCCAGATTTCAGTTGGTGAGAGCAGAAGGAAGGGTGAGAGTGTGGCTCTGACTCCACGAAGCTACGGACCCAGGTTGTCAACAAGGCACTGTCTAAGCTGGTGGTCACTCAGTAATGTATAGGCTGTGTCTATGTGGAATGGACTGGCTTCTTGGGTCCAACTGAACCGATCGTTGTCGGGAAATGGATATGTTCGGCTATTTGGAGAACATTTGTAAGCATTCATTAACTTCATGTTCCCAAATAAAGATTGCATTTTTGTGAATGATAAAGCACCATGTCATAAAAAACTGGACAGTTGGAAAGAATGATTAGGCCACCCAGATCGCCGACATAAATTCCATCGAACATTTATGGAACATAATCGAGAGGTCAGTTGGTGCACAAAATCCTACGCCAGCAGCATTTTCACAGTAATGGACGGCTATAGAGACAGCATGGCTCAATATTTTTGCAAGGGACTTCTAACGACTTATTGAGTCCATACCACGTCGAACAGCTCCTGCCGGCCGCAGTGGCAGATCGGTTCTAAGCGCTTCAGTCCGGCACCGCGCTGCTGCTACGGTCGCAGGTTCGAATTCTGCCTCGAGCATGGATGTGTGTGATGTCCTTAGGTTAGTTAGGGTTAAGTAGTTCTAATTCTAGGGGACTGATGACCTCAGATGCTAAGTTTCATAGTGCTTAGAACCATTTTGAACTGCTGAAGTACTCCGGGCAAAAGGATGTCTAATAGGATATTAGGATGAATCCCATAACATTTGTCGCCTCAGTGAATATACCACTGGTCTTAAATGTTCTTTAATATCTTATTTGCTGAAAAGAATCGATCGTATACCGGTAGGCATGAGATGTCAGAGAATAAGTGAGTAGTTGGATGACTATATTCCGATGGCCGTTGACGTACTCGTCTTTAGAGCTGGGCTGGAGCGCATGTTGTTATGATTGTTTTTCTAGAAGTTTCTTTGGTACGCCTTTATACATCCTCCATACAGTCTCGACCTCTTCCTTGCAATGTACATAGATTTGGAACCCTCGACCGTCTTGCCTCACAGTGGGATAAGTGTATAAACAGCTATGGCCAATACTTTTGAAATAATAAAAAGTTTACTTACTTTTTTCCATGTGTCTTGTTTTCATTTGACTGTCCTTTCTATGAAGTATTAGGTAGAGGACGCTGCGAATTGCTGTTCCGCGACACGATTTCTTTCAAGATGCAAAGCGCCTCTGCCAGGCTTTCACTAAACATTTAAACCTCATCAGTTTGGACTTCACCAAACGTTTCGTTGTCGGAGTCTCGCAAATATAGCCTCAGATTCCTAGCAGTACTGGTGCCGAATACGCGTTGTTTATATTCAGAAATAAGCCAACTTCACCGGAAGATTTCAAAAACAGAAACACTGTTAAATGTCCCATGTTTGCGACAAATTAACTCTGTCGATACCTCGATGTCAGTAATAAAGAAGGTTATCTGTCTCTAAAGGACTTTTACACCTACATGATTACTCTGTAATTCACACTTAAGTTTTTGGCAGACGGTTCATAGTACACATTCAGGCTATTTCTCGACCGTTCAGCTCTCGAATAGCACATCGGAGAAATGCACACCAAAATATTCCCGGAAAATCTCGGATTACTTTTATTTAATTGCAATTGTCATTTCTCTCTATGTAAGTGGGAGTGAACAAAATATTTTGGCTTTGGAAGAAGAAAGTTGGTGGTCGAAATTTCGTAAAATGGACAGTACCAAACTGCATAAATTATTGTTATATTATTACTGAGTATCGAGCTACCCGAGACGAAAAAGTTCAGAGAATGTCTCTGAATACTCTCCGAAAGTTTATTGGTTGAGGTTGCTTTAATTCTGGATAAGGCAAATGACTGATGACGTTGGATACTAGTATTGTGCTGTAATGAAGGCATTAACTGACAAGTGATAAGACTCCATCAAATCAGCATTAAAGCTGGTGACCGAAACAACAATTAATCTTTCCCTGAGTGTTTGGAGTCAGACAACAGATTTGTCACTCTACACTTTAACTGCGAAACAATGAATAATGAGGGACGTTGTGTGTTGGACATTGTACCAGGGTTACACAGAGCGTGCGACTGAGCTAACTAATGAAGACAGATCGACTGCGCCATTGAAACGTCTCCTTGGGTTGTCCCCGTTGCTCCAATTTGTCCTTACTAGTAAACCCCTACACTCCCGATTCTGTAAAGAATCAAACCACCTCGCATAAAACAGCTTCAGTCTTCTGATTACCTTAATGTGGGTTAATGTGGTAAATATTTGACGTGAAGAATGTAAGGAAGAAAAAGTTTTAAAAAGGTTTGAAATTAACTTTGATAATTCAGCGACTTCCAACAAACTTTAAACATTGGATGAGTATAGTCTGGATAATTAGCGCTACATTTTAATCAAAAACTAGTTTTCATGCATCTAATTGTTTATGACGCCATATATTTTGAATTATGTGTTGTAAAATAAAAATAATTTTGAAGGTATATTCAGTAGTATTCAAATTCTGAAGGTGGCAGGTGTAAAATACAGGGAGCGAATCGCTATTTACAATTTGTACAGAAACCAGATGGCAGTTATAAGAGTCGAGGGACATGGATGGGAAGCAGTGGTTGAGAAGGGAGTGAGACAGGGTTGTAGCCTCTCCCCGATGCTGTTCAATCCGTATATTGAGGGAGCAGTAAATTAAAAAAAGAAAAGTTAGGAGTAGGTATGAAAATCCATGGAGAAGAAATAAAAACTTTGAGACAGCAAAGGACTTGGAACAGCAGTTGAAAGGAATAGACAGTGTCTTGAAAGGAGGATATAAGATGAACATCAACAAAAGCAAAACGAGGATAATGGAATGTAGTCGAATTAAGTTGGGCGATGCTGAGGGAATTAGATTAGGAAATGAGACACTTAAAGAAGTAAAAGAGTTTTGCTATTTAGGAAGTAAAATAACTGATGATGGTCGAAGTAGAGAGGATATAAAATGTAGACTGGCAATTGCAAGGAAAGCGTTTCTGAAGAGAAATTTGTTAATTTCAGGAGTTGGTTCTGAAAGTATTTGTATGGAGTTTATCCATGTACGGAAGTGAAACATGGACGATAAAAAGTTTTGACAAGAAGAGAATTGAAGTTTTCAAAACGTGGTGCTACAGAAGAATGCTAAAGATTAGATGGGTAGATCACATAACTAATAAGGAGGTATTGAATGGAATTGGGGAGAAGAGGAGTTTGTGGCACAACTTGACTAGAAGAAGGGATCGGTTGGTAGGACATGTTCTGAGGCATCAAGGAATCACCAGTTTAGTACTGGAGGGCTGCGTGGAGGGTAAAGAGCGCGGAGGGAGACCCAGAGATGAATACACTATGCAGATTCAGAAGGATGTAGGCTGCAGTAGGTACTGGGAGATGAAGAAGCTTGCACTGGATAGAGCAGCATGGAGAGCTGCATCAAACCAGTCTCAGGACTGAAGACCACAACAACAACAACAACAACAACAATTTATATACTGTCTATAAACTGTGTTTCAAATACAGCTGTTTGTAAAGATGTAATAAATTAAATCTATATGTCTGATGCGTCATTCCTATAATACGAACAGCGAAAATGTAGTAAGCGTCAAACATTATTGCCTTTATCAATCTGTGGTAGCCATCAGCGAGAAAAAGCCTAGCTATGGTTAAACGTTATGTGTAAAGTTTGTTGCAATTCAGTAATTGATCTCATTCTCAAATTCTCAATGAATATAGACCGAGGTGACAAAAGTCACGTGATAACCTCCTAATATCATGTCGGATCTCCTTTTTCCCGGCACAGTGCAGCAGCTCGACGTGATATGGACTCAGCAAGTCCTTGAAAGTCCCCTGCAGGAATACTGAGCCATGCTGCCTCTACAGCGTCCGTAATTGTGAAAAAGTTGACGGTGTAGGATTTTGCGCGCGAATTGACCTCTGGATTATAAAATAAAATGGTTCAAATGGCTCTGAGCACTATGGGACTTAACATCTGAGGTCATCAGTCCCCTACTCTTAGAACTACTTAAACTGAACCAACCTAAGGACATCACACACATCCATGCCCGAGGCAGGATTTGAACCTGCGACCGTAGCAGCAGCGCGCTTCCACACTGAAGCACCTAGAACTGCTCGGCCACAACCCCGGCTATAAAATAAATAAATGTTCGATGGGATTATATTGTGCGACTATGGTGGCCAAATCAATCCCACGAACTGTCCAGAATGTTCTACCAACTGCGAAAAATTTTGGCCTGGAGACATGATGTTGTATGAGAACATGAAATCCATGGACGGCTGCAAATGGCCGCAAAGTAGCCGAACATAACCATTTCCAGTCAATCATCGATTCAGGTGGACTAGAGGAGCCAGTCTGTTCCACGTAAATATAGCCCACAACACTGCGAAGCCACCACCATCTTCCCTTGTTGATAAGTTGGGTCCGTGGCTTCATGGTGCCCGCGCAACACTCTAACGTTGCCATCACCTCTTTCCAACTAAAATCTGGAATCATCTGACCAGTTTCTCAGTCGTCGAGGGTCGGTCTAATACAGTCAGGAGACCAGGAGAGGCGGTGCAGACGATGTCGTGCTGTTAGCAAAGGCTGATGCCGTAGCCCAGCAACGCAAGATTTTGCCGCGCTATCTTAGAGGGTACGTATTTCTGTTGTGCAGTGAACACATAGTGTGTTGTGGGGCGATCACTCTGTTGCAGAAATAGTTCAAAAGCCAAGGTCGCTTAAAGACTGTTTACTAGATGACCGGTTTCAACACACTAAAGATGCCATCATCGGATCTGTGAAGGCATAACATGACAGGTTTCAGGGAGGGCTTACATGAGTTACACTATACAGGATGTTACAGAAAGGTAAGGCCAAACTTTCAGGGAACATTCCTCACACACAAATAAAGATGTTATGTGGACGTGTGTCCGGAAACGCTTAATTTCCATGTTAAAGCTCATTTTAGTTTCGTCAGTATGTACACTCAATGGAGCACGTTATCATGACTTCATACGGGATGCTAGAAAATGTGCCTTTACAAGTACGACACAACATGTGGTTCATGCACAATGGAGCTCCTGCACATTTCATTCGAAGTGTTCGTACGCTTCTCAACAACTGATTCGTTGACCGATGGATTAGTAGAGGCGGACCAATTCCATGGCCTCCACATTCTCCTGACCTCAACCCTCTTGACTTTCATTTATGGGGGCATTTGAGAGCTCTCGTCTACACAACCCCGGTACCTAATGTAGAGTCTCTTCGTGATCTTATTGTGGACGGCTGTGATACATTACGCCATTCTCCATGGCTGCATCAGCGCATCAGGGATTCGATACGACGGAGGGTGGATGCATGTATCCTCAATAACGGAGGACATTTTGAACATTTCCTGTAACAAAGTGTTTGAAGTCACGCTGGTACGTTCTGTTGCTGTGTGTTTCCGTTCTATGATTAATGTGATTTGAAGAGTAGTAATAAAATGAGCTCTAACATGGAAAGTAAGCGTTTCCGGACACATGTCCACATAACATCTTTTCTTTCTTTGTGTGTGAGCAATGTTTCCTGAAAGTTGGGCCGTACCATTTGTAACACCCTTTATACATTACTATTAGTGCAGTACCACATACCTGATTGTAGCTTAACATGCATAAATCATTTGGATATCACGATGAATGAGGAAGATCTGATGGAACAGAATGACCATGAGAGCAGTTGCTTTTAATTTTTATTTTTGCGGCAATGCTTTTATATCAGCTCGTCTGCCTCACGTATCGTTATATCCAAATAATTTATACACTCCTGGAAATGGAAAAAAGAACACATTGACACCGGTGTGTCAGACCCACCATACTTGCTCCGGACACTGCGAGAGGGCTGCACAAGCAATGATCACACGCACGGCACAGTGGACACACCAGGAACCGCGGTGTTGGCCGTCGAATGGCGCTAGCTGCGCAGCATTTGTGCACCTCCGCCGTCAGTGTGAGCCAGTTTACCGTGGCATACGGAGCTCCATCGCAGTCTTTAACACTGGTAGCATGCCGCAACAGCGTGGACGTGAACCGTATGTGCAGTTGACGGACTTTGAGCGAGGGCGTATAGTGGGCATGCGGGAGGCCGGGTGGACGTACCGCCGACTTGCTCTACACGTGGGGTGTGAGGTCTTCACAGTACATCGATGCTGTCGACAGTGGTCGGCGGAAGGTGCATGTGCCCGTCGACCTGGGACCGGACCGCAGCGACGCAAGGATGCACACCAAGACCGTAGGATCCTACGCAGTGCCTTAGGGGACCGCACCGCCACTTCACAGCAAATTAGGGACACTGTTGCTCCTGGGGTATCGGCGAGGACCATTCGCAGCCGTCTCCATGAAGCTGGGCTACGGTCCCGCACACCGTTAGGCCGTCTTCCGCTCACGCCCCAACATCGTGCAACCCGCCTCCAGTGGCGTCGCGACAGGCGTGAATGGAGGGACGAATGGAGACGTGTCGTCTTCAGCGATGAGAGTCGCTTCTGCCTTGGTGCCAATGATGGTCGTATGCGTGTTTGGCGCCGTGCAGGTGATCGCCACAATCAGGACTGCATACGACCGAGGCACACAGGGCCAACACCCGGCATCATGGTATGGGGAGCGATCTCCTACACTGGCCGTACACCTCTGGTGATCGTCGAGGGGACACTGAATAGTGCACGGTACATCCAAACCGTCATCGAACCCATCGTTCTACCATTCCTAGGCCGGCAAGGGAACTTGCTGTTCCAACAGGACAATGCACGTCCGCATGTATCCCGTGCCACCCAACGTGCTCTAGAAGGTGTAAGTCAACTACCCTGGCCAGCAAGATCTCCGGATCTGTCCCCCATTGAGCATGTTTGGGACTGGATGAAGCGTCGTCTCACGCGGTCTGCACGTCCAGCACGAACGCTGGTCCAACTGAGGCGCCAGGTGGAAATGGCATGGCAAGCCGTTCCACAGGACTACATCCAGCATCTCTACGATCGTCTCCATGGGAGAATAGCAGCCTGCATTGCTGCGAAATGTGGATATACACTGTACTAGTGCCGACATTGTGCATGCTCTGTTGCCTGTGTCTATGTGCCTGTGGTTCTGTCAGTGTGATCATGTGATGTATCAGACCCCAGGAATGTGTCAATGAAGTTTCCCCTTCCTAGGACAATGAATTCACTGTGTTCTTATTTCAATTTCCAGGAGTGTACATGTTAAGCTACATTCAGGTATGTGGTACTGTACTAATAGTAATGTATATAGTGTTACTCATATAAGGTCTCCATCAAACCTGTCATGTTCTGTCTTCACAGAACCGATGATGGCACCTTTAGAGTGTTGAAACCGGTCATCTAAACAGTCTTTAAGCGATCTTGGCTTTTGAATTATTTCTATTTCTATTGTTCCATGGTCCAATCTCGATTATCCCGCGTTCACTAAAATCATAATATGTCTTTGAGTCACGATAGGTACAGCAAGGGGTCGTCTGCTGCGGAATCCGTGGTTAAAAATGTGTGCTCCTGTACTATGTTTTCATATCTGTCACGGATCGCCGCTTATCCTTCTCTACGAATGTGCTGGCTAGCCTCGTCCAGCCACGGTTCTGTGATGGAGCGCAAACAGCCTACACCTTGTCGCCTATTTGTGCCTTCACTGTCCAACAACCACTTCCCATAGATGCTCACGACAGTAGCTCGCAAACGACCGGCTAGATTCGCCATATCCGAGCGCTCGCTGGCAGGCGTCGGTTCATACACTACTGGCCATTAAAATTGCTACGCCACGAAGATGGCGTGATACAGACGCGAAATTTAACCGACAGGAAGAAGATGCTGTGATATGCTAATTATTATCTTTTCAGAGCATTCACAAAAGGTTGGCGCCCATGGCGACACTTACAACGGGCTGACATGAGAAAAGTTTCCAACCGATTTCTCATACACAAAGAGGCAATTGACCGGCGTTGCCTGGTCAAACGTTGTTGTGATGCCTCGTGTAAGGAGGAGAAATGCGTACCATCACGTTTCCGACTTTGATAAAGATCGGATTGTAGCCTATTGCGATTGCGGTTTATCGTAACGCGCCATTACTGCTCGCATTGGTAGAGATCCAATGACTGTTAGCAGAATATGTAATCGTTGGGTTCAGGAGGGTAATACGGAACGCCGTGCTGGATCCCAACGGCCTCGTATCATTAGCAGTCGAGATGACAGGCATCTTATCCGCAAGACTGAACGGATCGGGCAGGCACGTCTCGATCCCTGAGTCAACAGATGGGGACGTTTGTAAGGTAACAACCATCTGCACGAACAGTTCGACGACGTTTGCAGCAGCATGGACTATCAGCTCGGAGACCATGGCTGCGGTTACCCTTGAGGCTGAATCACAGACAGGAGCGCTTGTGATGGTGTACTCAACGACGAACCTGGGTGCACGAATAGCAAAACGTCATTTTTCCGGATGAATCCAGGTTCTGTTACAGCATTATGATGGTCGCTTCCGTGTTTCGCGACATCGCGGTGAATGCACATTGGAAGCGTGTATTCGTCATAACCATACTGGCGTATCACC
Organism: Schistocerca gregaria; assembly: GCF_023897955.1. Taxonomy (NCBI): domain Eukaryota; kingdom Metazoa; phylum Arthropoda; class Insecta; order Orthoptera; family Acrididae; genus Schistocerca; species Schistocerca gregaria. Next base: position 407,309,171 of record NC_064927.1, on the reverse strand, counting down.
CGGCGTGATAGTATGGGTTGCCATTGGTTACACGTCTTGGTCACCTCTTGTTCTCATTGACGGCACTTTGAACAGTGGACGTTACATTTCAGATGTGTTACGACCTGTGGCTCTACCCTGCGAAACCCTACATTTCAGCAGAATAATGTACGACCGCTTGTTGCAGGTCCTGTACGGGCCTTTGTGGATACATAAAATGTTCGACTGCTACCCTGGCCAGCACATTCTCCAGATCTCTCACCAACTGAAAACGTCTGGTCAATGGTTGCCGAACAACTGGCTTGTCACAATATGCCAGTCACTACTCTTGATAAATTGTGGTATCATGTTGAAACTGCATGGGTAGCTGTACCTGTACACGCCATCTAATCTCTGTTTGACTCAATACCCAGGCGTATCGAAGCCGTTATTTCGGCCAGAGGTGGTTGTTCTGGGTACTGATTTCTCAGGATCTATGCACCCACATTGCGTGAAAATGTAATCACACGTCAGTTCTAGTAAAATATATTTGTCCAATGAATACCCGTTTATCATCTGCATTTCTTCTTGGTGTAGCAATTTTAATGGCCAGTAGTGTAATTATCAGCCCTGCCTCAAAGTCTCTCATCCAGTGGAAATGTCCATTACCGATCTCTGTCGTCGCTAGATACATTCCACTTTCGTATCTTCTCCACGTATATAGGTGTCACGTTCCAGCAACCCTATCTGAAGGCGTTCAATCTAACCGGGGGCTGTGGTCATAAATGTTTTGCTCATCATTGCATAGTTCCATTGTGTTCGGTACGGTTACTTCGCTTGACTTGGTTGGAGCTGTCCGGGGCTTGAGGCAGCTAGCGTCTCGTGGGTTAGACAGGGGCTAAAAATGGCCCTGAGCACTATGGGACTTAACATCTGAGGTCATCAGTCCCCTATAACTTAGAACTAATTAAACCTAACTAACCCAAGGAAATTACACACATCCATGCCCGACGCCGGATTCGAACCTACGACCGTATCAGTCGCGTGGTTCCGGACTGAAGCGCCTAGAACCGCTCGGACACCGCCGCCGACTTAAACAGGGGATCAGCAGGTGCGTGAGTCCTGTGGAACGAGCGGTCCGCAGGCCACTCAGCTCCTCCCGGTATCGACCTCGTGCCCCCAGGCTGTGGACACCCGCAGCGACCGCGCGACACACTCTCTCGCTAGGGGTCACACAGCCCCACCCACCACCGCCGCCGCTGTAGCTGCAACTTCTCCAAACGGGCAAAAATGCTTCAACTGACACTTGAAATCGTACGTAGTAGTACATTCCCGGGCACTCTCCAGTGTCCACAGGGTGTAACTAGTAGCCTGCTCATCATTAAAAGTCTTCTCTGACTGTGCTTCTTTGGATCATTGTTGTAAAATAATAATTGACAGGTCGCAGTTTAATGTTGCTAGACAATTCTTCCGATGAAGTAATGGCTGACATAGGTGCTGTTGTTGCTGCTACTGTTGTTGTAGTGGTCTTTAAAGCGAAGACTGATTTGATGCAACCATGCACGATACTCTGAGCTGAAGAGACCTGTACATGGCTCCATAACTATTTCAACCTACATGTACTTGAATCTGTGTGGTCTCCCTCTACAATTTCCCCTCCCTCCCTCTTCCCAAAATTCTGTCCATTACCAAATGACTGTTGCTCGAATAACATGTTCTTGGGTGTCCAACCACGTCAATGGCTTAAAAGTACATGAGCTTTCGGCCAAGCACTCCTTGGACATTGTCAAGTGGTATGACTGCCAGTGGGCTGTTGGTGCGCCCTTATATACGCTACCTGCCGGCTGTGACGTCACTGGTGCCCGAGACATTGCCATATATAGGCATGTTTTGAGTCGGCGTTCGATGTGCCCTCTTCAACCGCGATCGTTGGTTCCCACGCAGCGCTGAGCTGGAAGCCAACGTCTCTATTCAGGGTGTTGGTATCTTCATAAGATACTTCCTAATTTAATTTACTTTAAAAATTGACAAACGATGGCGAAATGATTAAAGAAGCCTTTTTAGAGGGTGGTGAAGTTCTATTTGAAAATAAATTTGTGATAACTTCTTTTGAAAAATATCTGGAGCTTTTTGCGAACACAATGACTGGACGGTACGAGTTATGATTACTAACATTGTTTAACAACTGAAAAATGATTCCGATACGTGCTGCTAGTTTTTAGTTAACTCGACGAATCTAAAGACGATGTCGATACTGTGACCGTTGTGTCTGAAGGAATATATGCTGTCATAGTCCGAGTTTCCCTACAAGTGTAAACGTTAATCAGTTTTACGTACTTGTGCGAGACATTTTTCCACAAACAAATACAGAAGCAGACTCACAGTTAAAAGTCTTAGGCAAGTGCATTCTGATGGCGGCGAAAACTGCACCTCAAGCCTAGAACAGCGGGCGACTGAAATTCCTTCACATTAATAATACATTCTAGGAAGAAGAAGATGCGCCATGAAGGGGTTACGCAAATCGCTCACAAATTGATATTGATACAGTTATCGCCGAAAAATGCAGAACTGTAAACTGTGGCGGCCGATGAATGCCTGTGTGTCACCGCAGCGCAGTTTCACAGTTGGTCAGTATAGTAAGCATGGGACATGGCGATACCAGGCCTTGCGAGTTTCATTCAGTGTGCTCATCTGGACAGTCAGAGAGGAACTTAGAGCCGTGGATTCATCATCAATCCGACTGTCACCTGGTGCGTCAGTCACCACGAGCGCCATTAATATGTGAGAAATTTCACTCTGCAGCGGAGTGTGCGCTGATATGAAACTTCCTGGCATATTAAAACTGTGTGCCGGACCGAGACTCGAACACGGGACGGTAGGAGACGAGGTACTGGCGGAAGTAAAACGGAAAGGGGGGGGGGGGGGGGGGGGCGTGAGTCGTGCTTGCGTAGCTCGCGAAGGCATAGGTCCCGAGTCTCGGTCAGGCACACAGTTTTAATCTGCCCTTGGCCTAGAATCGCGTTGAATGGGGTAGAATTGTCGTCATTGTAGAGTTCCCCTTAGATCTGAGCCCGATGATCAGCGGAGGCGACTCTGGAGACGTCTGAGACAGCGGTAGGATACCAACAACACAAACGTGAGTGATGGTTTGGGATACCATTTCTTTTCATAGGTCTACCCTTTGATGTCATAAGCGGCATCCTTATAGCACAGCCGTACGTCGACGATATTCTACGCCCTGTTTTGTGGCCCTTCTTGGCAAGCCATCCTGGGCTTAGCACATAGAGAGAGTTTCTTCTACTTATCTTCGTGCATGCCAAGCCCTACCTTGGCCAGCACGATCGCCGGATCTCTCCTCAGTTGAGAAAGTTTGCAGTATTATGGGCAGCGCCCTCCAACCATCTCAGGATTTTAACGATCTAACGCGCCCATTGGGCAGAATTTGACACAATACCCCTCAGGACGACATCAATACCAAGCACAATAACTGCTTGAATAACAGTCAGAGATGGAGCAATGCGTCGTTGACTTCCTCAATTTGTGAAGCTCTTTCTCTTGAATAAATGATCCAATTTCTCTGAAATTGTAATCATTTCTTTATCTGTACATGCACATCAAACTCCTTTGTGGTATGCTTCCTTTTTTTTCGTTCTTGGAGTGCAATAATTTTGTGTTGCTCAATGACCGAGTTCGTGTCCTTACACTGGACGCCACACTGGTGACCACAGTTTCATGTGGAGTCCGAACCACGTGATCTTTCTCATTAAAATATAATAACATGTTGTTGTTGTTGTTGTTGTTGTTGTAGTCTTCAGTCCAAAGTCTGGTTTGATGCAGTTCTTCATGCTACTCTATCCTGTGCAAGCTTCTTCATCTCCCAGTACCTACTGCAACCTACATCCTTCAGATTCTGCTTAGTGTATTCATCTCTTGGTCTCCCTCTACGATTTTCATACTCCACGCTGCCCTCCAATACTAAATTGGTGATCCCTTGATGCCTCAGAACATATCCTACCAACCGATCCCTTCTTCTAGTCAAGTTGTGCCACAAATTTCTCTTCTCCCTAATTCTATTCAATAACTTTTCATTAGTTATGTGGTTTACCCATCTAATCTTCAGCATTCTTCTGTAGCACCACATTTCGAAAGCTTCTATTCTCTTCTTGTCCAAACTATTTATCGTCCATGTTTCACTTCAATACATGGCTACAAATACTTTCAGAAATGACTTCCTGACACTTAAATCTTTACTCGATTTTAACATATTTCTCTTCTTCAGAAACGCTTCCCTTGCCATTGCCAGTCTACATTTTATAGCCTCTCTACTTCGACAATCATTAGTTATTTTCCTCCCCAAATAGCAAAACTCCTTTACTGCTTTACTGCCTCATTTCGTAATCTAATTCCCTCAGCATCACCCGACTTAATTCGACTACATTCCATTATCCTCGTTTTGCTTTTGTTGATGTTCATCTTATATCCGCAGTTCAAGACACTGTCCACTCCGTTCAACTGCTCTTCCAGGTACTTTGCTATCTGACAGAATTACAATGTCATCGGCGAACCTCAAAGTGTTTATTTCTTCTCGATGGATTTTAATTCCTAAACCGAATTTATCTTTTGTTTCCTTTACTGCTTGCTCGCTATACGGATGGAACAACATCGGGGATAGGCTACAACTCTGTCTCACTCTCTTCCCAACCACTGCTTCCCTTTCATGCCCCTCGACTCTTATAACTGCCATCTGGTTTCTGTACAAATTGTGAAAAGGTTTTCGCTTCCTGTATTTGACCCCCGCCACCTTCAGAATTTGAAAGAGAGTATTCCAGTCAAAATTGTCAAAAGCTTGCTCTAAGTCTAGAAATGCTAGAAACGTAGGTTTGCCTTTCCGTTATCTATTTTCTAATATAAGTTGTAGGGTCAGTATTGCCTCACGTGTTCCAACATTTCTACGGAATCCAAACAGATCTTCCCCAAGGTCGGCATCTATCAGTTTTTCCATTCGTCTGTAAAGAATTCGCGTTAGTATTTTGCAGCCGTGACTTATTAAACTGATAGTTCGGTAATTTTCACTTCTGTCAACACTTGCTTTCTTTGCGATTGGAATTATTATATTCTTCTTGAAGTCTGAGTGTATTTCACCTGTCTCATACATCTTGCTCACCAGAAAGTAGAGTTTTATTAGGGCTGGCTTTCCCAAGGCTGTCAGTAGTTCTAATGGAATGTTGTCTATACCCGGGGCCTTGTTTCGACTCAGGTCTTTCAGTGCTCTGTCAAACTCTTCAAGCAGTATCATATCTCCTACACTCCTGGAAATTGAAATAAGAACACAGTGAATTCATTGTCCCAGGAAGGGAAACTTTATTGACACATTCCTGGGGTCTGATACATCACATGATCACACTGACAGAACCACAGGCACATAGACACAGGCAACAGAGCATACACAATGTCGGCACTAGTACAGTGTATATCCACCTTTCGCGGCAATGCAGGCTGCTATTCTCCCATGGAGACGATCGTAGAGATGCTGGATGTAGTCCTGTGGAACGGCTTGCCATGCCATTTCCACCTGGCGCCTCAGTTGGACCAGCGTTGGTGCTGGACGTGCAGACCGCGTGAGACGACGCTTCATCCAGTCCAAAACATGCTCAATGGGGGACAGATCCGGAGGTCTTGCTGGCCAGGGTAGGTGACTTACACCTTCTAGAGCACGTTGGGTGGCACGGGATACATGCGGACGTGCATTGTCCTGTTGGAACAGCAAGTTCCCTTGCCGGTCTAGGAATGGTAGAACGATGGGTTCGATGACGGTTTGGATGTACCGTGCACTATCCAGTGCCCCCTCGACGATCACCAGAGGTGTACGGCCAGTGTAGGAGATCGCTCCCCACACCATGATGCCGGGTGTTGGCCCTGTGTGCCTCGGTCGTATGCAATCCTGATTGTGGCGCTCACCTGCACGGCGCCAAACACGCATACGACCATCATTGGCACCAGCTTCATGGAGACGGTTGCGAATGGTTCTCGCCGATACCCCAGGAGCAACAGTGTCCCTAATTTGCTGGGAAGTGGCGGTGCGGTCCCCTACGGCACTGCGTAGGATCCTACGGTCTTGGCGTGCATCCGTGCGTCGCTGCGGTCCGGTCCCAGGTCGACGGGCACGTGCACCTTCCGCCGACCACTGGCGATAACATCGATGTACTGTGGAGACCTCACGCCCCACGTGTTGAGCAATTCGGCGGTACGTCCAAGCGGCCTCCCGCATGCCCACTATACGCCCTCGCTCAAAGTCCGTGAACTGCACATACGGTTCACGTCCACGCTGTCGCGGCATGCTACCAGTGTTAAAGACTGCGATGGAGCTCCGTATGCCACGGCAAACTGGCTGACACTGACGGCGGCGGTGCACAAATGCTGCGCAGCTAGCGCCATTCGACGGCCAACACCGCGGTTCCTGGTGTGTCCGCTGTGCCGTGCGTGTGATCATTGCTTGTACAGCCCTCTCGCAGTGTCCGTAGCAAGTATGGTGGGTCTGACACACCGGTGTCAATATGTTCTTTTTTCCATTTCCAGGAGTGTATTTCATCTTCATCTACATCCTCTTCCATTTCCATAATATTGTCCTCAAGTACATCGCCCTTCTATAGACGCTCTATATACTCCTTTCACCTTTCAGCTGTCCCATCTTTGCTTAGAAATTGATTTTCATCAGAGTTCTTGATATTCCTACAGGTGTTTATCTTTTCTCGAAAGGTCTCTTTAATTTTCTTGTAGGCACTATCTGCCTTAATCCTAATGAGATATGCTTCTATATCCGTACATTTGTCGTTTACCCATCCCTGCTTAGCCATTTTGCACTTCCTGTCGATCTCATTTTTGAGACGTTTGTATTCCTTTTTGTCTGCTTCATTTATTGCATCTTTATATTTTCTCCTTTCATCTATTAAATTCAATATATCTTCTGTTACCCATGGATTTCTACTAGCCCACGTCATTTTACCTACTTCTTCCTCTGCTGTCTTCACTATTTCAACCCTCAAAGCTACCCATTCATCTTCTACTGTATTTCTTTACCCCATTCCTGTCAGTCGTTCCCTAATGCTTTCCCTGAAACTCTCTGGAACCTCTGGTTCTGTCAGTTTATCCAGGTCCCATCTCCTGAAATTGCCACATAATAATATAGGTTTTTCTTAATCCCTGAGTCTTAAAGTTCGCGGACTTTAAGGTCATACAGGCTTACTACACCCCAGGATATCTGTAAACTGGTGCTTGGAGCGTAAACGTGTCGCAAGCCTGCAACCACTGAGGCAGTCTACTGCTGGAGAATATTTCCCTGATACCAGTCATAACACCACACAGAGTCTGGCAAGCTCTTCCAGCACTTCCAGCAAATGCGACAGTGTTATTAAAGATGCAGAGGTTTTTGCTTACATTCTGCTTCCTTCGTTTCCAAACAACAGAAGTACTGAGTTAATGGTACATGCTAATCCATGGGTATTTAATGTTCACTACCAATAACTTCTAATGATGATTATCCTTGGTTGCGTGGTGGACGCTACTTGTTGAAGGTGGGTGCTCAAGTGTGCGTGCGTGCATATGTGTGAGTGTGAGTGTTCGGTGTGTTTGTGCATAAGCAGTAGTATGGCTCTTTTTGAGGGTAGTCCCACCTACCGAGGGCTTCAATTTCATTGCAGAGTGATAGCCGCGCGGGATTAGCCGAGCGGTCTAGGGGCTGCAGTCATGGTCTGTGCGGCTGGTCCCGGCGGAGGTTCTAGTTCTCCCTCAGGTATGGGTGTTTGTGTGTGTGTGTGTGTGTGTGTGTGTGTGTGTGTGTGTTTGTCCTTATGATAATTTAGGTTAAGTAGTGAGTAAGCTTAGGGACTGATGACCTTAGCAGTTAAGTCCCATAAGATTTCACACACATTTTCAACTTTTTTTTTGTAGAGTGCTCTCTCGCTGCATTTCTGCCTTGAAGGAAAATGACGATGTGTTCATCTGTCCGAAATATCGCTTGTTGTCGGAGGCGTCACCCGCGCTGCCACTGGCGTGTACTGGTTGAAGATTTTATGCGCCAAGAGAAACTCGAATTTCAACACCTGTTCCATCTGTATTTTTGAATCGTCTGTCACGTTTAGGGCCCGTGACGGCAGAAGAAAAACAAAGAATCGTTGAAAACGAAAAGTTATAGGATCACTTCGTCGTCTGTCTGTCTGTCTGTCTGTCCGACCGATTGTTAAGCCCCTTTTTTCTCAGGGACGGGTGAAAGTATCAAGTTGAAATCTACGTCACATTGTAAAGTCTACCGTCCCTTGACGCTATGAAAAATTTAAGTCAGTGCACTCATAATATGCGGCCATTTATGTGACGTTGTTCGATACTCGCAAATCCATTTCTCAAAACCTATAGGATACTTCCATTGAACTAAAATCAAGAGTCAAGGTTTGCGAATATAAACAAAGGGAAAAAATCCGAAAACTGTTAATTTGTAATTATATTGCATAAAAATATATTTTATCTATCAGTTGTCTGTCTGTCTGTCAGCGGTTAAATACTAAATTCTACAGTCTACAGTGGCGTAAAAAATGTAAACTTCGAAATCAGTGTAAACGGAAGACATGGCCATCTGGAAAGACCCCTGTTTCTCAGAAAAAGGTAGAGGTATCCAGTTGAAATTTATATCAAATAGTGAAGTCTATGACGCTTTGAATGTGTAAAGAATTTAAGCTTCCAAGTCAATGCAATCAAAGATACGCCGATGTATGTGGTATATTCTGATACCCGCACACTCACTCATTAAAATGTATAGATGAATTATCTATATACGTAGAGTGGTGCAGTGATAAAAAGCGTGCGTAGAAACCCTGAACGAATCTCGATCGGGGCAAAGATCTTCAGTCTTCTCTTTAGCCTAGCTTTCACCTCTCAACGATGTAAGGAGTCGACAGAAAGATCACGTGGTTCGCATTTCACATGAAATTGTGGGTCGCCTTCCACCATTCGATAGCCGGGATAGGTTAGGGGCGCGCAAGTCGCCGAAATGGCGTCGAATAGAAAGGCTGGCTCCAGGCCACTGAACCACACGAAGTTATAATAATAATAATAATAATAATTATTATTATTATTATTTTCATCTATATACGTAATAAGTTCGTACGGAGCCCTTAGAGCGCGAATGCTACTCGCACTTCGCCTGGTTATCGGGATGTTCAGTACTGACGAGGACAGGTCCCAAGCGGTATAATGGACATTCCGAAACAGTCTATTGGTGATGTTGGTTAAGATCCCACGTATCACACACTGCAGCCGTTCAGCCTGGTGGGCCTTCTTTTGCGCATAATTGACCAAAAAAGAAAAGGGAATTTGTGTCATACTGAATAGCGGGAAAAAGGTTGCATGACATAGTTAGGTTGGGTGCTGCAATGAATAAGATAACTGTTACATGTGAAGAAGGTTGTGGGTTCGAATATGACCTTTTCAATTTGTTTCTTTTTTTCTTTATGTCATTATTTTTCTAATCGGAATTTTTATGAGCATAAATTTATTCATACATATGTACTGTTGTTGTTGTTCTGGTCTTCAGTCCTGAGACTAGTTTGATGCAGACATATGTAGTATAATATTCAATTATTTGAAAACTCCAATCTATCAGTTAAAAAACAAAAGATGAAAGAATCTGTTTTTATATGTTGATTTGGTGTGAAAAACGTATTTCTGTTAGCAGTTGTGCAGTTTTCTTTGCGTGATAGTCGTCAAAAAAAATTTAAAACATAACCTAAATACCTACTGCATTATGGACAAAATAATGCAGATCAAGATTTAAATGAAACATGAGTTTGTAAGTGAAACAATATTCAAGGAAAATGATAAGTGGATATAATCGACGCTATAAAGTGAACAAAAAACAAGGTGATAAAACAAAATAAAATAAATTAAATTACATTAATGCATAAAATTTATTAAAATATAAGAACAAAGATTTCAAGTGCAGAAAGAATGATAGGAACAAATGTGAGAGCAAATGAAGTTTATATTATGAGTAAAATAATGTGACGAAAGAATTGAATAAAAGGTACCTTCAAATCAAGTAATTGAACAAAAATGACGATCGAAGTCATTTCTATAATGATTTAAAAATTAAAAAAAAGGCTTACCACTCCTAACGTGGTTCGAATTCGCAACGTCTACCTGTGAAGCTGCTGTCTTACCCACCATAACACACAACCAGACAACATAACGCAAATATTAACGCTATTGAATGTCACAAAGTTCCGAATCTTTTTTTTTTCGGAAGTTACTCGTTAACGAGAGCCCACCAGGGTGAATGGCTGCAGTGTGTGATACCTAGGGTCTTAAGCTGCATCACCGACAGACAGTTTCAAATGGTCGATCGCACCGATAGACACCTCTCCTCGCGAGACGTGGAACCGGTGCGAGACGGGCTCTGCAGACTGTAGGCGACGCCGGTGCCGTGTGTCGAGGCGGTGAGCTGGGGTCAGCGGGCCTCGTTAGGCCGTCCCCGCGCCTCATTACGTGCGCCGGCCGCCCGCTGTCGCAGTTTCAGAGCTGGAGGGCCCTCGGCCGCCATGCTCCGCTGATAACTGCCTCCTGGAGCAGCGGGCGCCGCCTCTCCCATTGAGGGCCCTACGCCGAGAGGCAATTCGTTGTAGGTCAGTACAGATTGCTCCGCGCCCGGAGCTCACCTGGCGAGCACCGACAGCGCGGTCTGACCAGGGGCAGGTGGACGCCACACCGCAGGAATACGAGGTCTCTGTGCGGTACCACTTAATACACGACTGTAGGTAGGCTTGTAGTCCTTCTGAGTGGCTCAAAATCCACAAGCTTCCTCTAGAGTACATGTAGTACTCATAAGGTTTCAGTTACTGCCTCAAAAAAAGTCACGCTACGACCATGAATTTTGCTGATGACGTCAGTATACGTACATATCTTCCAGGGCGACGCGTCTTCTCCAACCACTGATTGACTGCCAGACACCTTGATTCTAGTGGTGTATGGTAAATGAAGGGCTTGTTTCAATAGTGGTACAATTCCATTTTTGTTCATTTTAAGATACAGAGTCCTAAAGTTAAATGAGCGCTAAAAAATCTACAGTTGAGATACCAGGAATATTCAAGCATGTGGCCTTCTTGCTAGAGATGAACCTTTCTTTCTGTTTGTTTGGATCATTAATGTCAGAAGCACTATAATCAGAAAAGTGGAGGTAATTGACCTGTACCATTATTGCTAAAAGCCCTTCAAATGAACAAAATCATACTGACGTATACACTGAAGACCCAAAGAAACTGGTACAACTGCCTAATATCGTGTAGGGCCCCCACGAGCACGCAGAGCTGCCGCAACACGACGTGGAAATGGACTCGACTAACGTCTGAAGTAGTGCTGCGGGAATAGATAGCATGAATCCAGCAGGACTGTCCATAAGTCTGTAAGAGTACGACGGGGTCGAGATCACATCTGAGCAGCGCGTTGCAAGGCATCCCAGATATGCTCAGTATTGTTCATGTCTGGGGAGTTTGGTGGCCAGCGGAACTGTTTTAACTCAGAGAGAGTTCCTGATGACACTCTGTAGCCATTCTGGACATGTGAGGTGTCGCATTTTCCTGGTCGAATTGCCCAAGTACGTCGGAATGTCCAATGGATATGAATGGATGTAGATGAACAGACATGATTCTTACGTACGTGTCACCTGTGAGAGTCGTGTCTAGACGTATCAGGGGTCTCATATCACTCCAACAGCAAACGCCCCACACCATCACAGAGCCTCCGCCAACCTGAACAGTACACCGCTGACAAGCAGGATCCATGGATTCAGGAGGTTGTCTCCATATCCTTACAAGTCCATCCGCTCGATGCAATTTCAAACAAAACTTGTCCGGCCAGCCAACATGTTTCCACCCATCAACAGTTAATGTCGATGTTGATGGGCCCAGGCGAGGCGTAAAGTTTGGTGTCGTGCAGTCATCGAGTTTACACGGTTGGGCCTCCGGTTCCGAAAGCCCATATCGATGATGCTTTGCTGAATGCTTCGCACTTTGACACTTGCCGATGGCCCAGCATTGAAATGTGCAGCTATTTGCAGAAGCGTTCCACTTCTGTAATGTTGAACGATCCTCTTCCGTCGTCGTTGGTCCCGCTCTTGTAGGGTCTTTTTCCGGCTGTAGCGATTTCGGAGGTTTGATGTTTTACCGGATTCCTTATATTCTCGATACACTCGTGAAATGGTCGCACGGGAAAATCCCCACTTCATCGCTACCTCGGAGATGCTGTGTCCCATAGCTCATGCGCCGACTATAGCACCACGTTCAAAGCAACTTAAATTTTGATTACCTGCCATTGTAGCAACAGCAACTAATCTAACAACTGCGCCAGACACTTGTTGTCTTATATAGCCGTTGCCGGCCGCAGCGTCGTATTCTGCCTCTTTACATACAGGGTACGTTCCGAAAGTAATGCAATTGAATTTCCCGCGCCGCTCCTAGTAGTCGGAGTGGGAGCGGGCCACATGGAGTACGTGGGGGGGACGCTAAGCTTTGCCGCGAAACCGGTTTCAGTGCTCTCCGAGCTGTGGAAGCGGCAGGACGTCTGTTATTGTAAACCTCTGCGCGCCGACCGTGTCACGGAAAAAATGGAATCGACGATCGAGCAACGTTACGCGATTAAGTTTTGTGCTAAACTGAACAAATCTTTTGAGGAGACTAACAAAATGATTCGTGAGGCTTACGGGGACTCTGCTCTGTCCTACTCACAAGTTTCGAGGTGGTTAAAGGCCTTTAAGGAAGGCCGGGAAGAGGTTCACGACGAACAACGCTCTGGGCGGCCGTCAACCAGCAAAACCGACAACAATGTGGCTCGTGTGCGACAACTGTTGGACTCTGACCGTCGATTGAGTATCAAGATGGTTGCCAATGAACTGAACTTGTCGTCTACTGTTGTTTTTCGCATTGTTACTGAAGATTTAGCGATGAGGAAAGTGTGCGCCAAGCTCGTGCCCAAGGTGTTGTCAGACGACGAAAAGACCAACCGAGCGGAAATTTCAAGTGAACTTTTGCAACGTGTTGAAATTGAACCTGATTATTTGGACAACGTCATCACTGGTGATGAAACCTGGGTTTTTGAATACGACCCAGAAACAAAACGCCAAAGCTCTGAGTGGCACACTGTTCAGTCCCCCAAGCCCAAAAAGGCAAGAATGAGCAAATCAAAAGTGAAAACAATGCTCATTGTCTTTTTCGACAGCAAAGGAGTGGTCCATAAGGAGTTTGTTCCTCAAGGACAGACAGTTAACGCTGCCTACTACGTGAATGTGCTAGAAAGACTCCGCAAAAGGGTCGTCAGGACGAGAAAGGACACCTCCGCTACCTGGCAACTCCATCACGACAACGCGCCTTGCCACAACGCGCTACGAGTCCGCGAGTTCCTGGCCAAACACCAGGTGCCAACGCTGCCCCACGCCCCCTATAGTCCTGACCTCGCCCCAGCTGACTTCTTTTTGTTTCCTAGGATTAAGTCAGCCCTGAAAGGAACCCGTTTTTCGTCCATAGACGAGATCCAATCCGCCGTGACGAAGACCTTGCGAGAGGTCCCAGAAGACGCCTTCCAGGGCGCGTACCGGTCATGGCAGAGTCGCTGGAAAAAATGTGTAGAGGCCCAAGGACAGTACTTTGAAGAATTTTAAGTGTTTGTGCAAATCTGTTCAATAAATTACTTTAAAAAAAATAATTGCATTACTTTCGGAACGCACCCTGTATTTCTGTATTTGAATACGCATAACTATACCAGTTTCTTTGGCCTTCAGTGTACAACCAAGTGGACGAGAGCTGCTCTTCGGTCTTCCGAAAACGCTTCTGTCCGTTGTCGTCCAGTCACTGGTGGATTGCACTCTGCCGGCAATTGGCCGAGGCGAAGTCGATATCTCCATCCTCAGCACCGCCCATATCGCTATTGGAACTTGTGCAAGTAGCGAGTCTCTATGGCACCGGCACCAGCAAGCATCTTTGCGCCTGTGATGGTTTTGTCCTGGCTGGGCCTTGTTTGGACGACACAGCACAACAAAGTCGTTTCGGAAATGCTTCCACCACTTGCCAAAACGTCAGTGATCATGCCTCCTAGGGCGTCAGGCAAATTGCTCCGTTTCTGCATTTCGAAAACAACTGCACTTTTTTGCGCACCACTCCTCACTCCTCTCCCTCCCCCTACCCCTCACCACCGACATTTTTTATACAGAGTGTTACAAAAAGGTACTGCCAAACTCACAGGAAACATTCCTCACACACAAAGAAAGAAAATATGTTATGTGGACATGTGTCTCGAAACGCTTACTTTCCATGTCAGAGCTCACTTTATTACTTCTCTTCAAATCACATTAGTCGTGGTATGGAAACACACAGCAACAGAACGTACCAGCGTGACTTCAAACACTTTGTTGCAGGAAATGTTCAAAATGTCCTCCGTTATTGAGGATACATGCATCCACACTCCGTCGTATCGAATCCCTGATGCGCTGATGCAGCCATGGAGAATGGCGTATGGTATCACAGCCGTCCACAATACGATCACGAAGAGACTCTACATTAGGTACCGGGCTTGTGTAGACGAGAGCTCTAAATTCCCCCATAAATGAAAGTCAAGAGGGTTGAGGTCAGGAGAGCGTGGAGGCCATGGAATTGGTCCGCCTCTACCAATCCATCGGTCACCGAATATGTTGTTGAGAAGCGTACGAACACTTCGACTGAAATGTGCAGGAGCTCCATCGTGCATGAACCACATGCTGTGTCGTACTTGTAAAGGCACATGTTCTAGCAGCACAGGTAGAGTATCCCGAATGAAATCACGATAACGTGATCCATTGTGCATAGGTGGAAGAACATGGGGCCCAATCAAGACATCACCAACAATGCCTGCCCAAACGTTCACAGAAAATCTGTGTTGATGACGTGATTGCACAATTGCGTGGGGATTCTCGTCAGCCCACACATGTTGATTGTGAAAATTTAAAATTTTATCACGTTGGAATGAAGCCTCGTTCGTAAAGAGAACATTTGCACTGAAATGAGGATTGACACATTGTTGGATGAACCATTCGCAGAAGTGTACCCGTGGAGGCCAATCAGCTGCTGATAGTGCCTACACACACTGTGCATGGTACGGAAGCAACTGGTTCTCCCGTAGCACTCTCCATACAAGTACGTGGTCAACGTTACCTTGTACAGCAGAAAGTTCTCTGACGCTGACATTTGGGTTATCGTCAACTGCACGAAGAATTGCCTCGTCCATTGCAGGTGTCCTCGTCGTTATAGTCATAGGCTGGAATGTTCCGTGCTGCCTAAGACGCCGATTAATTGCTTCCGACGTCTTCCTGTCGGGACACTTTCGTTCTGGAAATCTGTCTCGATACAAACGTACCACGCCACGGCTATTGCCCCGTGCTAATCCATACATCAAATGGGCATCTGCCAACTCCGCATTTGTAAACATTGCACTGACTGAAAAACCACGTTCGTGATGAACACTAACCTGTTGATGCTATGTACTGATGTGCTTGATGCTAGTACTGTAGAGCAACGAGTCGCATGTCAACACAAGCACCGAAGTCAACATTACCTTCCTTCAATTGGGCCAACTGGCCGTGAATTGAGGAAGTACAGTACATACTGACGAAATTAAAATGAGCTCTAACATGGAAATTAAGTGTTTCCGGACACATTTCCACATAACATCTTTTCTTTATTTGTGTGTGAGGAATGTTTCCTGAAAGTTTGGCCGTACCTTTTTGTAACACCCTGTATACCCCCACTGCTAGCGGTCTCACCTGCCGTCTGTTGGTGGTTATTGCATGTTGACGTCGAATATTGGTGGTGGACACATTTATGTGAGTGGACCATGAAATTGTACTGAACAATCTCAAGTGTGTAGTATCGTCCCACAGCGAAACGTTTATGAAAGTCAAAGAGTTGCTCCAATCAGTTCCAGCAAAGTATATAAACACTAAAGGTTATTCTTAGTGACATCCACCTAACCGATCCTAATTAATAAACCATCAGTAATCGAAAAGGAATATTTATAAAGGAGCTCACACACCACACCATGGCAATCCATGAAACATTCTCAGTCATCTTGCCCAATTATTGTTGGCTTTCCGTCCTTCTTGATGTTGGTAAATCGACATGCTTCACTGCTTCCTTTGTTCTTTTGTCTCGCGGTCATGGTCATACATCCAGCACTCGCGCATGGTGATCGGGCTGCTAAGAAAGTTGTCGAGATACGGCTGCAACATACCGGCTGCTGCCCTGTTGAATGGGCTTTCTGAATGAATGTGAGCAGTATCGAATCACATGGGCTGATAGCCTTCGTCACGTTCCAAATATCGTGCAAGATTTGTGACACAGATCCGTGGATCAGTCGTTGTGCAGTTCCCAGTTCTCCACAGAAAGCTGGTCTCCCACTTTGGCCCCGCCGTTCATGTCTATTTGATCACACTGCAAGCTACGGTGCCCCTAGACGTCTGTTATGTTGTTGAACGCTCTGTCGCTATACTGAGTGACTTCTTAGTGCCTACGGGAGCATCATGTGCAGAAAGGACAGGTAATTTGCTGACGCAAATTCCTCTTTCTATTTGCTTGTTACGTCGACGGTTTAGCCAACAAATAACGTGATAGTTTTTCGTTTACAGGAGAGACCTTCAGAAAGTGCTCGTGGCGAAATCATTCAGCCCATCGTGTACGCTGTAACAAGCAACCGTGTAGTTTGTGTTGACAAAAGGCGGAAGAAGAATAGGTTTCAATATCGCCTCAACATCGATGTCATTAAATGTTGGTTGTTTCAGGGATGGCTAAGGACATCAGCCGTGCCCTTCCAAAGGAAACAGAACGCCGACGATGCGTACAAGGACACGAATGCCACATTTGATCGACGGCATTAGACAAGCAGCACTTCCGGCCAAACGCAGAGAGAGCATGGCGTTCCCAAAGTTGGGCCATTTTCACTTCGTTCACTACTGAAAAACTTTCGTGCATTTTGCGACGTTATGTTTCATTCAGACGTAACAGATACAGAAAATTCTGCATAATGTTATCTTCTTTGGTATGAATTAGTTAGTTTTATGTTCTTCCAAGTTCTTCATCGTGAAATACGATAACTTTTTGATACCTTTCAATATTATCTGTACGTTGTTTTGTTTTTTTCTTTCTGGTGTAAAGTCACACTGCATAGACCTAGTGTCAGTAGCTGCTAGTGTCTAGTCCATGGTCGTGGTGTACGCCCATTTCCACTTTGCGTCTCTCGTTTCCACGTTGTACTCCGCTGCAGACTATTGTCTTTATCGCAGTTTCTAGCTGCCATTTCCACCTTTACAGCTTCCTTTATAGTGCTATGCCAAGACCTTTTTATCCTTCTTTCATTCGACCTTTTAGAAAATGTGTTTAGTGTACGCAATTGGGAGTGGATTTGCAGTACATGTACCTATTAACGTCGCAAATACTTGTCGTTTGGAAAGAAAAAGCAAACGAGGTGCGGCAGTGGTAAAGCCTTAGCACGACGGCGTATCGAGTTCCTATTCGCTCATCAGTATTTAGGTTCCTCTAATTGCTTAAGCCGGCTGCCTGCATGGTTCCTTCGAAAGGGCACGGTGAATTTCCTGCCCTTTTCGTGTCCGCTACGAGCTGGAACTCCTACTCTAAAGACCCCATTCAACCCAAATGTTGCTTCCTCCCTAGCTTCATGTTAGAAAATTTTCAGTCGAACGGGTTTTGAATGATTTCCCACACGATCTCGTGCACTCCCCCTATTTAAGTACGAGGGCATGCTGAAAAGTATTGACTCAGCTTTTGACGTGAAAACTCTTAAAGCTTTTTAAATAAAACAAACGTTACGAACATACTACATCTTCATTCTTCATGTCTACATATTTACGGCTCATTGTTTCTAGAGGGCTCCAAATTGTGGCACGTAACATCGGTGAGTGTAACGTATCTACAGTGACGGAAAAAAGTCTGTACACAAACAACGAGCTGTGCAACATAAACAAAAGTTGGTTGGCTATTTTATACATCTGGAATATGAAGCCTTTTCAAAATTCGCTTCAATGGCCTAAGGATGGAGCTAGTAACGCCACTACGAGATTGCAAATCAGGTTTCTGTGCGGCCGGTCCCGGCGGAGGTTCGAGTCCTCCCTCGGGCATGCGTGTGTGTGTTTGTCCGTAGGATAATGTAGATTAAGTAGTGTGTAAGCTTAGGGACTGATGACCTTAGCAGTTAAATTTCATAAGATTTCGCACACATTTGAACATTTGAAATCAGGTTTGCTTCAAATACGGGCTGCAATCGTCGAAAACGTTAGTTGCCTTTGAGATTGCCGGCTTCTGTGACCGAGCGGTTCTAGGCGCTTCAGTCCGGAACCGCGTTGCTGCTGCGGTCGCAGTTTCGAATCCTGCCTCGGACATAGATGTGTGTGATGTCCTTAGGTTAGTTAGATTTAAGTAGTTCTAAGTGT
This sequence comes from Schistocerca gregaria, assembly GCF_023897955.1. Taxonomy (NCBI): domain Eukaryota; kingdom Metazoa; phylum Arthropoda; class Insecta; order Orthoptera; family Acrididae; genus Schistocerca; species Schistocerca gregaria. The sequence continues at coordinate 407,290,705 of NC_064927.1, read as the reverse complement.
AGGGGACTGATGATCAGAGATGTTAAGTCCCATAGTCCTTAGAGGCAACTGAACCATTTTTTTGACCCTTTGAGATTGGAGGCGGTGAGTTGAACCGAGCGTTGTGGCGCAGTGTTCAGCACAGTGGGCTCGCATTCCGGAGGACGACGGTTCAGACACGCGTCGGGCCATCCAGAACCAGGTTTTCCGTGATTTCCTTAAATCGCTCCAGGCAAATGCCGGGGTGGTTCCTTTGAAAGTGCACGGCTGAATTTCTTCCTCATCATTGACACAACCAGAACTTCTGCTCCGTCTCTAATGACCTCGATGTCGACGCGACGCTATACCCAATGTTCCTTCCTTTTACTTGTGGTGTGTTGATGTTAGTCAAGAATGCCTTTAAGGCGGCAAAGACGCCATTATCAGCACCTCATTGAGTTTGAACGAACTCGTGTAACAGGGCTACGAGAAACTGGATGTTCCTTCAGCAGCATTGCAGGAAGACTTGGCGGGAATGTAGCCACTGTACAAGAGTGGTGGTAGCGGTGGTGACGAAAATGTTCTGTCACAAGAGGACTGGGGCTCCCGGCTGCCACGTGTATCTACTCAAAGGGGCGTATCGCTTTGTCCCATCGTACTGCAGCAACAATGTGAGCAGCAGCTAGAACCACAGTGACACAACGAACTGTTGCATGTCAACTATTTCAAGGACAGATCCGAGCCAGACCCCTGTAGCCTGCATTCCACTGGCCGCAAACCACCGGCGACTTCAGTGGTGTCAAGCGAGAGCTCACTGGGGGCCAGGCTGGGAGTCTTTTGCGTTTTCGGATGAAAGCTGGTTCTGGATCAGTGCCAGTGATGGCCCTGTTTTGGTTAGATGGAGGACAGTTGAGGGCCTACTCCTGGAGTTATGGTCTGGGTTGAGACTTCGTACGACAGCAGGAGCACTCTGTTTTTCCCACCCACCCTGACTGCATAATTGTACGTCAGTCTGGCGATTCGACCTGTTGTGCTGCCATTCATGATCGGTATTCTATCGAGTATTTTCCAAGAACGTAATGCTATCCCACATACCGCTATTCTACCACTATATGCTCTATACCGTGTCGACATGTGGCCTTGGCCTGCTCGATTACCAGATCGGTCCCCAGTCGAGCACTTACGGGACATCATCGAAACACAACTTCAGCGTCATTCACAAATAGCATTAACCGTCACTGTACTGATCGATCAAGTGCAACAGACATGAAACTCCATCCCACACACTGACTAGCTCACCTACACTACACAGTGCTCGCACGTTTTCATTTGACATTCAGGCAGTCACATCCGTTATTAATGTACTAGCGTATCACATTTGCAAAGGCTTAACTCTCGCTTACTACAACCTGTGTTCTTGTAATGTTAACCACTCAAACGATTTGCAACATTGTGGCATGCTACGGAAATGTGGCATTGCGTCGTCTTATAGCATGTTACAAAGGGCAACATCTTGCGGTGTATGTGCATGCGGTATGTTAATTTATATCAGAGAAACAGAATTTGTACCACACTGAGTCGGTCTTGCAGGAGAAAGGTTGGTTAAGGGATTGCAGCGTCGGCTTACTTGGTCATTGGACGTCCAGCTAACAACGGCAATGAAAATCAACGGAAAAAGAAATGATGATCGAAGAGAAGAATCATTACGGAAAGCTCATGTATTAGTATACTAGAAGATCTATCGGGAGCTGATGGTGGTTTGTTTTACTAATTTTACGGGAATGCCCAAATGTCCAATGAAGACGTCAGTTACTTACTGCAGGTAACTACACCCCCATATTCTAAGAAAAGAGAAAAAAAGGAACCAATTGTCAAGACAGTATTTCACCAAGTATTCGACTGCCATCACAATGCAGTTTTTAGCCACTGGGGATTTGAAGAAGTCACTAATGTACTTATTCATATTATCATATTCTTCTATTTCCCTCGTTGTGTCAGAAGATTGTAAAGCTATTTCATCAGTGTTGAACAATTACGCAAAAGAAAGTACGCAAAATTGTTCTGACTTTATTTCAATATTTTGTATTTATTTTCATTTGTAAGCAAGTGATACTCGAAGTGAACATCACTTTTTAAAAAAAAGTCGCGAAAGTGGTGGAGCTCTTCTGATGTATCTGGTTCTTCAACGAATTTTTCATTCCCACCATTGTCATTGTCCATATTATAATTTTATTTTTAGCTTATGGACAGCTTGTTTCTACTCTCTTTGCACTTCGATAACAGGTAGTGATGTGACTCTGCGAGTTATTTCGCATACTCCCCCAACGCTGCTATAAAAAACACATTTGTAAAGATGTGCTTCAGATATGTTTGTGTTTTCAGAGGTAATTTTCTCATTTCAGTGACGAAGAACTCTCCATACACACTCCATTCATATATGTTGTTAACACTTTGTTTGTGTAGGCTTCTTCAGCTCGAACATTTCCGTCCATTTTCTGAGCTGCTCCTCAGCTTTACTACTTCTCGTTTGCTGTGTTTCCTCTTGAGATGTAGTGGTGTTTGAGAAACATTTGCTTCAAAAGACTGATTTTTTTGTCTCCATCTTTTGGTTCTGAGTCGTCATTCTGAAGAAAATGAGGGAAATAATGTTTTACTTTTCAGATTCCAAAGGGTATTGAAGAATGGAAGAATGTTGCGACAAATTTTGTAAATACAGTGGAACTTGCCTCACTGTGTAGGGTCCGCAGCTCGTGGTCTCGCGATAGCGTTTTCAATTCCCAAGCACGAGGTCCCGCCCGCATCTCGTGGTCGTGCGGCAGCGTTCTCGCTTCCCACGCCCGGGTTCCCGGGTTCGATTCCCGGCGGGGTCAGGGATTTTCTCTGCCTCGTGATGGCTGGGTGTTGTATGATGTCCTTAGGTTAGTTAGGTTTAAGTAGTTCTAAGTTCTAGGGGACTGATGACACATAGATGTTATGTCCCATAGTGCTCAGAGCCATTTGAACCACGGGGTCCCGTGTTCGATTCCCGGCGGGGTCAGGGATTTTCATCTGCCTGGAGATGACTTGTGTTGTCCTTACCGTTTCATCATCAGTCATGAAAGTGGCGAGATTGTACTGACCAACGGTTGGGAATTTGTACGAGGGCTGACAACCGCGCAGTTGAGCGCCTCACAAATCAAACATCATCATCGTCATCACTGTATAGGAACCATAGATGTGATAATGTGCATATTATATAGCCTCCGAATACTGGAAGTGAATGTATTAACTACAGAAAAACATTTAGCAGTGTCCTTATGACAATTGAAGAAGCAAATCAGTGCTTTCAGTATGTATTCATTGGTCGTCAGGGCTGCATATCGGATGGAAGAGCTTTTAAGAACATTTCCTTTCATAAGACATTAACGGAAAATAAATTAAAAATTACTCCTTCAAAATCTTTTCCAAGAAGAGAAAATTTAACACCGTATGTTTTAGTAGCGGACGAAGCATTCCATTCATCTCAAATATGAAACTATGTACTGGGCAGTTATGAAAGTCGGAGGAAAGAATATTACCGACTTTCTCAGGCACCACGGATTGTCGAAAATGCTTTTGGAATAATGACCTTTGGTTTAGAGTGTTAAGGAAGCCAATGTTACTTAAAGTTGAGAACGCTGAAAAGAACTACAAATGCTTGTACATATTTCAACAATTTTTTGATAAAGGGCAGTACCCAGAACTTTTTAATCACCTCTAAGCAGTTTGGACACAGAAGATATAGACACTGGTGTAATTATTATTGGAGAGTGGGGAGAAGCTACTCACGACTATACGGGTTCAAAGAATTTAGCAAAGTTACCTCAAAGACCTTCCAGTGATGCGCAGGTAGCATGAGAGGAATTAAACGAATATTTTTGTCACTACAAGGAAAGGTTGAGTGGCAGGACAGAAACCAATCGTATCATACATTTGTAATTGCTGCAATCTATATGCGTTTATGTAAATAAATAAATAATGTAAATAAACTCAAACTTTTAGTTACTTTTTTTACAAGCTTGTTTATGTGGTGTACTACAGTAAAATGAAATTTGAACTGTAGTTTAATCTATCGATTACATATTCATTCGAATTCATTTGGCAGAAGGTACTACATATTTATTCCCTCATAAAATCTGTTGTAAGTAATCCCCTACAGTCATAAAGGTACAATGATGTACTTAATTACAATAGCAGAAGGAAAAATGACATTCATTACTCCACAATAATGTTGTGCTTTGCACAAAAGGGGGTGACAATGCAGCAACAAAACTTTTTGGCCTCCTATCCAGTGATATAAAATGATGAAATATCTGACAGATAACGAAGTGGAATTTGAAAACAAACTTAGAAAGTTTCTCATTGAAGCTTTTTCTGTTGCGTAGATACTACTTTAATGCAGTCCTCTTGCTCAGCTGGGTGGTAACGTGCTTGCCTCCCGTGCAGCGGTTCGATTCTCGGCCGAGTTGGAGATTTATCTCCGCTGGTTGACTGGGTGTTGTGTTCTCCTCATCATCATTTCATCCTTATCACCGGTGCGCAAGTTGCTCAGTGTGGCGTTGACTGAAATGAGACTTGCAATTCGCGGGCGAACTTCCCCGGATGGGGCACCCCTGCCAACGATGCCATACACTCGTTTCGTTTTACTGTAATTTGTAAAAGGTGGTGCGTAGGACTTACTGACAGCATTTGTATATCTGCTTTGATTTTGGTAAAAAAAGACTGTGGAGATGTACAGAACGTAAACCAACGCACAAATTAATATGTGTTGTGAATGTAAAGTGAAAATGAAATGTATGGTAAGTTCTATGAGACCAAACCGCTGAAGTCATCGGTTCCTATGCTTACACACTACTTAATCTAACTTAAACTAACTTACCATAAGAGAAACACACACACACACACCCATGTCCAAGTGAGAACTCGAACCTCGGACGGGGGGAGCCGCGCGAACCGTGGCAAGGCGCCTAAGACCGCACGGCTACCCCGCTCGGCAATATAAAGTGACTCGTTCCGCATCATCACAATCTATCGTGTAAAATGGACAGTGTGTCAGTGTGTAGCCTATTCAGTACAACAATTCAGAAAGAACTGGGAATTTCTATGAACAGAATAAAATTTTCTATCTCACCGATATATGTATTGATAATTTTATGGCCGTGAATTGGCATATACAGCACTCAGTTAAGAGAAATGTGTATATACTGAAATAACACTTAAAACTGAACTGTCCGTTCCTGCACTTGATTCCGTTACATCCCAAATGAATTTTAATAATACATGTGCGGACCATTTCCTCTCCGTATCGGGAGTTGAGCCGCTTATTTTTAACCGTCAGTCTTGAACGTGCCCGATGAAATGCACTTCTCGCTTTTTCAATATTCTTCCTCACAATGCTTTCATCTACACTCCTGGAAATTGAAATAAGAACACCGTGAATTCATTGTCCGAGGAAGGGGAAACTTTATTGACAAATTCCTGGGGTCAGATACATCACATGATCACACTGACAGAACCACAGGCACATAGACACAGGTAACAGAGCATGCACAATGTCGGCACTAGTACAGTGTATATCCACCTTTCGCAGCAATGCAGGCTGCTATTCTCCCATGGAGACGATCGTAGAGATGCTGGGTATAGTCCTGTGGAACGGCTTGCCATGCCATTTCCACCTGGCGCCTCAGTTGGACCAGCGTTCGTGCTGGACGTGCAGACCGCGTGAGACGACGCTTCATCCAATCCCAAACACGCTCAATGGGGGACAGATCCGGAGATCTTGCTGGCCAGGGTAGTTGACTTACACCTTCTAGAGCACGTTGGGTGGCACGGGATACATGCGGACGTGCATTGTCCTGTTGGAACAGCAAGTTCCCTTGCCGGTCTAGGAATGGTAGAACGATGGGTTCGATGACAGTTTGGATGTACCGTGCACTATTCAGTGTCCCCTCGACGATCACCAGAGGTGTACGGCCAGTGTAGGAGATCGCTCCCCACACCATGATGCCGGGTGTTGGCCCTGTGTGCTTCGGTCGTATGCAGTCCTGATTGTGGCGCTCACCTGCACGGCGCCAAACACGCATACGACCATCATTGGCACCAAGGCAGAAGCGACTCACATCGCTGAAGACGACACGTCTCCATTCGTCCCTCCATTCACGCCTGTCGCGACACCACTGGAGGCGGGCTGCACGATGTTGGGGCGTAAGCGGAAGACGGCCCAACGGTGTGCGGGACCGTAGCCCAGCTTCATGGAGACGGTTGCGAATGGTCCTCGCCGATACCCCAGGGGCAACAGTATCTCTAATTTGCTGGGAAGTGGCGGTGCGGTCCCCTACGGCACTGCGTAGGATCCTACGGTCTTGGCGTGCATCCGTGCGTCGCTGCGGTCCGGTCCCAGGTCGACGGGCACGTGCACCTTCCGCCGACCACTGGCGACAACATCGATGTACTGTGGAGACCTCACGCCCCACGTGTTGAGCAATTCGGCGGTACGTCCACCCGGCCTCCCGCATGCCCACTATACGCTCTCGCTCAAAGTCCGTCAACTGCACATACGGTTCACGTCCACGCTGTCGCGGCATGCTACTAGTGTTAAAGACTGCGATGGAGCTCCGTATGCCACGGCAAACTGGCTGACACTGACGGCGGCGGTGCACAAATGCTGCGCAGCTAGCGCCATTCGACGGCCAACACCGCGGTTCCTGGTGTGTCCGCTGTGCCGTGCGTGTGATCATTGCTTGTACAGCCCTCTCGCAGTGTCCGGAGCAAGTATGGTGGGTCTGACACAACGGTGTCAATGTGTTCTTTTTTCCATTTCCAGGAGTGTATTTCATATTTTAAAGCGAGATTCCGTATAACGTCCCTTTTCATTACACTATTTTTATAATTTCTCTCACGTACGTTCCACAGAACATAAGCTTGTTTGTAGTCCTCTTTGAACGCTACATACTTCTCGTTGGACCACTTCATATTTTCAAATTTATCTCTGCCGCACAGAAAATGTCGCACACGAACCGTCTCAGCTGCACACTGCAGCAGCTTGCTACACGATGCGCCGTGCCGTTGTGCATGTTACGTGAATCATGTGCCGTTGTAGCGTGTAGCACCGTTGTATGTCGTAGTGTTACTTGATGGTGCCACAACGTAAAAGAGGCTTTTTACATGTTACCTAGACAAATGTATTACCGAAATTACATTGTTGTTGTTGTTGTTGTGGTCTTCAGTCCTGAGACTGGTTTGATGCAGCTCTCCGTGCTACTCTATCTTGTGCAAGCTTCTTCATCTCCCAGTACCTACTGAAACCTACATCCTTCTGAATATGCTTAGTGTATTCATCTCTTGCTCTCCCTCTACGATTTTTACCCTCCACACTGCCCTCCAATGCTAAATTGGTGATCCCTTGATGCCTCAGAACATGTCCTACCAACCGATCCCTTCTTCTGGTCAAGTTGTGCCACAAGCTCCTCTTCTCCCCCAATCCTATACAATACCTCCTCATTAGTTATGTGATCTACCCATCTAATCTTCAGCATTCTTCTGTAGCACCACATTTCGAAAGCTTCTATTCTCTTCTTGTCCAAACTATTTATCGTCCTCGTTTCACTTCCATACATGGCTACACTCCATGCAAATACTTTCAGAAATGACTTTCTTACACTTAAATCTGTACTTGATGTAACAAATTTCTCTTCTTCAGAAACGCTTTCCTTGCCATTGCCAGTCTACATTTTATATCCTCTCTACTTCGACCATCATCAGTTATTTTGCTCCTCAAATAGCAAAACTCCTTTACTGCTTTAAGTGTCTCATGTCCTAATCTAATTCCCTGAGCATCATCCGACAATTCGACTACATTCCATTATCCTTGTTTTGCTTTTGTTAATGTTCATCTTATATCCTCCTTTGAAGACACTGTCCATTCCATTACTCTTCATAAATTACTTTTTGCGACGTTTTTGTTTCGTCAGTGTACGAGGGTTATTGGGAAGATACCCAGAACAATATTGTCTCCCGCCAAGTACGAGAGTCTTCTGAGAAATTTCGCCTGAAGCTATGCAGCCAGCATTACATAACTGTCGGGCGGTTTCTTCTTCAAGGCAATTCTCAGCCGCATTCTGCAGGGCAATGAAGATGCTCCTGAATGGTTTTCAATTGGAAATGTTTGATTACCCACAATACAGCCCGTAATTTTCTCCGTCTGAGTTTCATCTCTGCTCACACGAACCGCTGGCTATGAAGACAACATTTTGGCACAGACAACGAGCTGTAGGCCAGCGGAGAAAATTGGTGGAAACCACTGGCGGCTGCCTTCTTTAGCGAGGGTATTGGAAAGTTGGTACAACGCTACGACAAACGTCTAAGTCGGATCGGAGACAAGCACCTGGAAGTTGTAGCTAACTGTTGCAAATAAAACAGTTTTGATCTTCACTGTGTTTTCAATTTCGCGACCTATTGTTCCTTACATTCCGAACAGCTCTCGCATATCAGTGCGAGAGAAACCGCGTGCTGAAATCGAGTTTCGAAATCGAAGAGTTCGTCCACACGTGGAGTACCCTCATCTTCAGCATCTGTCAGACCACGAGCGCTGCAGCATCTGCAACAATCGATGCCTGTCATCGATCATCCTCCGTATAGTCCCGACTTCGCCCCATCAGATACTCATCCGTTTCAAAAACTTAGAGAACACTTTTCAGAACTTCACTTTAATAGAAGTAAGGACGTGCAAGCAGAGGTGAGGTTGTGGCTTCGTCAACAGAGTGTAACATTCTACAGTGGTAGCAACGAAAAACTGATCCCTGGTTGGGAGAAACGTGTTCCTCACGGTGTTCAGAAATAAATATGTAGACATGAAGGCTAAAGGTGTGAAATGCTAATAAACATTTTTTATTTAAAAAGCTTTAAGAGTTTCCAAATCAAAAATTTGGAGGCACTACTTTACAGCAGACTAGTATTTTGCCATTTTATTAATTTATGTTGTTCCATTTGTTTGTTCTTTATGTATTCCATTTTATATAAGCCTTTAAATATTATTTTTGGACGCTAATGACCGCTTTGTCGCTTAGCCTTACTACAAATAGCAGGAGCACCACTGGTAAGAACTACCGCTGCTTCTATTACTATCCACTCACAATCTTCTCTCCACTATCAACCAGCGTCGCTAAATTCCCTGCTGGGTCTAAAACCGAAAATGTAATCCCTTATCGTAAACTCAATCTAATGTTTAGTTTCATTCTTTATTACATTTTATAGTATATTTTATGCATGGTGCAACAGGCATTTTTCTACACTGTTAGTAGATTCCATCATTATTTTTTGGGCATGGTGATAGTTTTACAACCAGATCCCAGTTTTATAAAATGAATTTTTAATGAACTAACATCAGAGAAAATGCTTGTGCTTCGTGAGACGAAGAGTCTCGCACTTTCCCTTTATCTGTATTTAAGTAACACTATCTGTAGCCCATAAAATACGCTCGGGTGAAGTCAGACAATGATGGCTTCGAAGTGCACGGGCCTTTTCCGCTGGATCTCCTTTGAGAATCCGCGCCTCGATGGATCTCCAAATACTTGAAGAGTCCTCGCCGACTGGAGAGTGCCGCCATATTGAGCTTCTGATAGGGGAGCCAGAGACAATCGCGAAACCCGGGGATAAGCTACTTTCCTTCTCAACTTAGACGCTGCACAAACAGAGAACAATGCCCACTCTTGTGTGCCCACGTTCACACTGTCTTCCTTTCCCGCCTTGCTGAATGAAACTATCGCCTAACAAATGACAGTTGCATTGTACTACAGACTAAAATATCGCAAGGGATATCTTTCGGTTATCCACTTAAAAGTGATTTCTGCCTTTGAGCAATCGAAACAACTGGTGGCAGTTTTATCTTTAATTTTGGGAGAGCATATGATAGTATTCGAAGGAATCTGCTTTGGAAATCGTTGGGTTTGGCAAATATGGAGGACCCCTAAAATAAAATAATACAATAAATATTTAAAGATAACATAGGACGAGTTAAAATTTTGCAGAGTTTTTCGACAAACAACGGCCTGTTACTAGGCTGTCCCATACCACCAACATTACTTACAATTTATCTAAATATTTTTTTATGACATGGTCTCGTGAACATCACAGATTTGGTCTATAAGTTGTATACGTAACGTATCTGCATCATCTACTATTTGGCCGGGCGGTATGGCCTTGCGGTTCTAGGCGCTTCAGTCTGGAAACGCGTGACCGCTACTGTCGCAGGTTCGAATCCTGCCTCGGGGATGGATCTGTGTGATGTCCTTAGGTTAGTTAGGTTCAAGTAGTTTTAAGTTCTAGGGGACTGATGACCACAGATGTTAAGTCCCATAGTGCTCAGAGCCATTTGAACCATTTCATTTTCTATTTGCTGACGATCACGTCGTAACTGCACAAGATGAAGAGGATGCATATTACTAACGTAATCATTTAGCAATAAAGTGACAAAATTGGGTTCAGATGATTAATAGTGATAAAACAAAACAGAGTTGCTTGCCAATGAAGTAGATGAGCTTTATATCGGTGTCTATTTTAGGAAAAGAGGAAAAATTAGAGTTTAATAATTATTAAAATCCTTTTGGATGTTGTAGCATGTCATTGTATAAAATGCTTTAATTACAAACTTAAACCAAAGTTTCGACCGTATTACAACGGCTTCGGCAGAGAAATCTGGTTTTCAGTTTATAATTAAATTATTTTATACAGTGACACGGTAAAGCACCTAGAACAGTTTTAATCATCATGACACCGACCATAGAAGCTTGTGTAGTTATGTTAGATGTTTAAGTTAATAAATAAATTAATATCAGTTGGAAAGTCATTCGGATGCTCAGTTCAGTCTTACACAACAGGAATGTGATGAACAGAAGCTAAAGTTTCATATTCAATTCGATATTAGGTAGTTTAGCCCAGTATGGAACAGAGACATGGCTACTAATCAGAAGGATGTTAGTTAGTAAACTGAAAGAATTAGGAGTGAACTTTTAGAGATCAGCTAATATTTCAAGAAAAGTTAAAGTAATTAACAGTGATGTGTTAAAGAGAATGTAAGTGAAAGAAGGAACATGTGATGTGTTGGATAGAAGGAAACATCCGTGGTGTAGACACTTGAGAAGAATGGAAGAGACGAGAATACATCCAAATGTATAATGAAGTGGAAAACGGAATAAAGAAGGAGAAAACAACGCTCAATGACCATTAGGCTCCGAAATGTACAGTTGGTTGCGAGAAGACATGGTGTGAAAGAGGAGGATATTTAAGATCGAAATAGATGGAGGAACGTCTTTAAGAGAAAGTGTTTAATTGGTTATTGTGTACTAATATCTTCAAATTTTTGAACTCTTGTTGTGTTGCGAAAGAAGCTTAAGTGTTGACGAAACCTCAGTCCATAAAAATATTTAGAAATGTAACGGTATCAACATAGTGTGTACAAAGAAGGGGATACTGGAATTTAAAGCGAGAGCAATCGCTCTCTCCCCCCCCCCCCCCCTCCCACCCCTGTAAAAAGAAAAGTACAGATGAATGGGGCTGTAGGGTTGCTTTGTGGAGATACACCGGCACGGACGGACAAATCGCGCTTACTTTTCATATGTGTATCTATTAAATCACATTTGGCCAATTATGCATTGGTGCTAGAGTTTTATACCACGTTGTGTTCCACTCTCATCCGCTGTTCATTATTATAAACTTGCATCACAGTATTACTGACACAGAAAAGATAGCTGCTAAAGTAACATTCTGTTTACCCTTGTACCTACATTATGAATACTTCTGACAACTGTTCTTTTGAATGAAGTTTGTAATAATCTGCCTCACTTTCAGAGCATGGTACCGACTGGAACATTCCCCAATTATCTTCATACCTATAGAATTTGGATGTTGAGAGGGAGTCATGGGGAAAACACTGTAGAAGTAGATCGAGCGGTGGTAGGGACGGGGGAGGGGAAAGTCTTAGGGGTAGGGTGATAAGGAGGGGTGGGGGAAACTTGTAAATGTAGGTAACGGCGTGAGAGAAAAGAAGGGAATTCTGTTGGGTGGGAGAGGGGAGGGGGAATCTTGAGTGATACAGGGGGGTAAGGCAAACCCTGTGAAAGTAGGTAAAGAAGCGGAGGGATCAGAGGACTCACAGAGGTGGGAGAGGGAGAGAACTGGGAAAAGTTTTGTAAGTGTAGATTATGGGATTGGGTGAGGGGAGCAGAAAATCATGAGGTATAGATGGGTAAGAGGTGGGGGAACCCCTGTGAAAATAGGTCAAGGGGTGGAAGAGAAGAGGATCAATTTCAGAGATGGCCATTGAGAGTCCTTGGTACTCATGGTGGCTGTACCAGAACTCGTGAAAGTCCCTATTTGGAAGATTCGATTTTGAATCACTGGTTGCCGAATCGAGACGGAGTTTGTCGCTATTATCTGATAGTCTTGACATATTATTGTATGCCCATCTTATAGGGTAGCTATTATAACTGAAATCAAGATTTGACTGCATGTTTACTTGTCTACATGCTGTTTTTTGTTTGCCATGTAAATGGAACCTGGATGGACTGACAGGCCAAACCATTATGACCATGTGAATGTTGGGCTACCTTGGAGATGCAATAAAGCAGCGATATTACATGTACTTAATTCGACAAGTTCTTGGTGGGTTTCCGAAGGTGTGTGGAACCAGATGCCCACGTGAAGATCACGTACTTCCAACAAAATAATCGGAAGTTGGTTTGTGCACACAGAGCAGGCGCCCCATAGTGTCCCAATAGTGTCCCATGGTTCACATCGCGTGAATTTCGAGCCCAAGATATCGACGTGAATTTAGTATCGTGCTCCTCAAACCACTGTAGCATACCGATGGTCTTCTTAGATGGACAATTATCCTGTTGGAAGATGCCATCAAAGTGAGAAGAGATTAGATGTGAGTGGATGTGGGTGGTCCGCAACAACGTTTGCATAGTATGCAGCTGTCATGGTGCCTTCAGTTACTACCACAGCTCCGGTGACTGGCTAGGTGAATTCCGTTTAGCATGATACTGCGTCATTGGTGTACTACATATTTCGTGCAGACTTACGCCTGCGCATCTCGTATCATCGATGTTATGTAAGAAGAATCGTGATACTTCCATTCGCCCACGGTCCAAACTCGATGACCCCGTGACCACTGACATCGCTATTGATGATTTCGTGTCTTTGGGTCGACATGGGGACACGTATGGGTTATCTCCTGCGGAGCCAATAGTGCAACAGTGTACGCTGAACGATGTGATATGAAACACTTTTAGGTGCATCAGTGTCATATTCTGTCATCAGATCATCCACAAATCGTTCCTATCCTTCATCACAGAGCCGACGAACGTCCGACCTTCGCGTCCTGTGATGCTGTGTGTACCGAATGTCTAACACCTCGTCGTATTCTCGAGGTTTCACCATCCCTCAGCTAGTTTCCACTGATGGTCACGAGAGTAGTAAGCGAACAGTTTAGCAGCCTCAACGTTACCAGAATGATTGTTCCCGGACCATAACAATATGCCCTCTGTCAAAGTCGCTTAAGGCTCATCACTCCACTGATTTACCATTAATCTCTGCTCCGTTCTACACGTTCCTTACCAGTAACACCACCAAATAGATTCAATCTCTCCCTGGCCAGTGATGTTAATGTTTTCAGCCATCATTGTTAAGTCAGCTGTGAAGCGTAGTTTTAATGTCATGACTAAGCATTTGTTATGTTGGTCATTTAATAAAATCCAAGAGCTTAGCATCTGTTGGGTAACGGCCTTGCCACAGTGGATACACCGGTTCCTGTCAGATTACCGAAGTTAAGCGCTGTCGGGCGTGGCTAGCATTTGAATGGGTGACCATCCGGGACGCCGTACGCTGTAGCCAGTTTTCGGGGTGCACCCAGCCTCGTGATCCCAATTGAGGAGCTACTTGACCGAATAGTAGTGGCTCCGGTCAAAGGAAACCGTCATAACGACCGGGAGAGCGGTGTGCTGACCACACGCCCCTCCTATCAGCATCCTCAACTGAGGATGACACGGCGGTCGGATGACCCCGATGGACCACTTGTGGCCTGAAGACGGAGTGCTTTTAGCATCTGTTACCGATTGTGTTTTAGTTAAATAAAATTCTATTATACATTTCCAAAACTTATTGTGGAAGTAAAACAATACATTTAAAACATCTGGGAGCGTATTTCTGAACTGGTGCTCCGCTGTTCATCAGTGTTTCGGGTCCCGCATGACGCTAAGCCGGCGCGGGTATGTACGGCTGTCTGTCAGCAGCCCAGTTAGGACACTCAGATGTTGCGTAATTTGACGAACCTTTAACAGCGCCACGGCTGCCTGTTGACGCGTGTTACACTGTCCTATATAGGCTGTTTCCGCAATAGCGTGCAGAAATGTAACAGGATATATAGAGTGCCCCAATGAACAATTTGAGTCAGGGAACATGGGGTCGGAGTAGCTATCTTAAGGAGATATGGAAGTAAACGTCTCTGGCATTACTGCTTTCCAGCTTATTTACAATTAACATACGTACAAGTTTACAGGTAGTCTTCCGTTTATTCTTTGTTTCTTGCAAGGACACAAGGAAGACGAGCCTGATTACTAGGAAGTCATGATGCAGATTTTGTTTACTGTACTTGCCCATAAGGTGACTCTGTTGTTTCGTATTTACCTTGTCCCATGACAGAACATGCTATGAATGAACGACAGACCAATTCATCACTCAGTGCTATTGAGAGACGTACAATAAAATACGATGGAGCCGTAGCTGTACATTTTCTCAGAACTCTCAGACAAGCACCTTGTGTATGGGAAAGTACGTTGCAATGCTCTCGGTACTTAAAGACTGTACAGGGAACGATTTCCTAACAGGCATCCTCCGCCATGTGATCATTTCTCTCGATCGACGAATGCGGGACACTAGTTCATTGGGAAGAAGAAACGAGGGTCGTGGCAACATGACAACCACTCGCACTCTCGATTTTGAAGAGGAGGTTCTAGAACTTGTTGCAGCGAGCCCCACAACGAAAACTCGTCTGGATAATACGCCACGAACAACAATTACATCTCTGTCAGCCACAACGTGTCCATGCAATGTTTGTGACTGACTTTACACTAAGGTCAGTGGTTGCTCCAACAATAGATTGATCGACCAGATTCCGTCCACGTCGTGCTGTTCACTGACGAGGCCTCATTTGATCGTTACAGTATTTCGAACGGTAGGAACAGCCATGTGCAGGACGAAGGAAACCCTCACGCTGTAGTAGAGCCACACCATGAAATACGTTTTGCTGTGAACATCTGAACCGGCATTGTAGGCGACAATCTCAATGGGCCATATCCTCTACCTGGCCGTCTGAATGGCCACCTGTACTTGAGATTCGTGCAAAGAGCTCTACCTGAGTTGTTAGTGAACGTACCCTTGGCTGCTGTTCGTGAGAGAATGTGGATACAACATGACTTAAGTGTGGATGTCCGCAGCCATCTCAATACTCTATTTCCTGGTCACTGGATTAAAAGGGAAGAACCTATTCCAAGGCATGCGATGTCATCTGACCTGAAACCCCTTGATTATTTCCTATGGGAATATCTAAAGTCACTTGCGTATGAAATGCCAGTGGATACGGAGATGGAATCAGTTGCCAGAATTGTATGTGCCTGTGATGTGATTCGAAACACATCAGGGATATTTGTCAGGGAGCGTCAGAATCTTGTTCTGTTCGCCGATGTCATGATTGCATTGAGGTTGATGGCGGTCACTTCCAGCACATTTTGTAAGATACAACATAAATGGTACGTTCATTGTGTCAATGATGGTATTTGAAGTTGACTGTAACGAATGTAAATAAAAAATACACAGTAATATGATTTTATTCGTGTTATCTCCTTAATCTGGCTTCTCTGACCCCGGATTCTCTACCGCAAATTGTTCAGTCAAGGATTCCCTATGTCCTGTTAAGTTTTGCACGCTCTTATGGAAACACCCTCAATAAATACGCAGAGTAAAAAGATAGGTCAGTGAGAGAAATGTAAGAAGCCCCGCGATGATTGAAAGTACTTTACTTATTCAGTAATGTTGTGAGATACTGGGGCGTGCTGAAAAGTAATGCCGCCTAGTTACTATGTGACAACTCTTAAAGCTTTTTAAATAAAACAAACGTTATTAACATTTTACGTCTTTATTCTCCGTCTCTAAATATTTGCATGCCTCTGCCGCCAGACGGTTCTGAATTTTAGCGTCTAAAATGTCGATATGTAACGTAACTACGATGGAACGTTAGAAACAGAGTGCTGTGATCGAGTTTCGAATTGAAAGAGTTCGTTCACGCTTGGAGCACCGTCTCCTTCACATGACAATCCCACACTACACACGAACGGTGCGGGATCTGCAACAATCCAGCGCCTTGGGTACATTATCATACAACCCCGATTGGCCCCATCCGACTTTTATCTGGTTCCAAAACGTAAGGAACACTTCCGAGGAGTTCACTTTCATAGTCTTGAAGCGGTGCAAGCAGAGGTTAGGTTGTGTCTCTGTGAACAAATTCAAATATTCTACGCTGGCAACAAACTGGTCTCTCATTGGAAGTAATGTGTTCATGACTAAGTTGAGAAATACATGTGTAGACATCAATAATACAGACGCAGAATGTCAGTAACGTTTGTTTCATTTAAAAAGCTTAACAGTTTTCACATGAAAAATTCGGAGGCATTATTTTTCAGCACGTCCTTGTACACTCTACGTAGGACTCTGTTTATCCCGTGTCTGGTATCACATATTGTGAATTACATTATTTCGTACATCTACAAATACTTTGTTAAAACTAGGTTTTCTCAATGCATCCTTGCCATTCATCAATTTTCATATTACACGACTTAATTCGCAGTTGCGTTGTTACGAGATCACAGGGACAGTCACTAATAGCGTATTCTTTGAAGATGTTTTAGAAACACCAGTGTTACACTCCAAAGAATTAGGAGGCGATGCGGAATGATTTGGAACATAACAGATACAGCATTGTAATTAGAAACTATTACGTCAGAAGCTCTTAATTTCTTTCCAGATAAATCTTGTTGAAGAAGTCTGGCTACCATAGTAGAGTGCTGTTCTATCGCTACACCAGCGTACGTTACTCGCCTCCCCTTTTTTTAAGAATCGAGTGCCACTCAAATGCGATGCAGCTGGAATAACGAAAGAAGGTTACAGATTACTTTACATGATTGATTCTGTATCGTAGAAGCACTTTGCTTCTGGAAATGTGTCTAACAGAAGCCATCATGACAGCAGTGGCTTCCATACTTCTTCATGGGAACCGATAAATCGTCTGTATACTCTGAAAGGTATCTTGTAGCCGTAAAACAAGTGGGAAAGGTGTATTTATGTTTTCAATCTACGTTCGGGTTGGGTTGGGTTGATCTGGTTGAGGAGACCAAACTGCGAGGTCATCGGTCTCATCGCATTAGGGAAGGATGTCGGCCGTGCCCTTTCAAGGAACCATCCTGGCATTTGCCTGAAACGATTTAGGGAAATCATGGGAAACATATATCAGGATGGCCGGACGTGGGATTGAATTGTTATCCTCCCGAATGCGAGTCCAGTGTGCTGACCACTGCGCCACCTCGCTCGGTTAAAATTTTTCGGAAATACTCTTCTAAAGTTCGTGTAAAACTGTCCCAGCATGATGCTACAGCAGATGCGCCCAACTCTATTGATTCTTCGACATCGTAACCACACCATTTACGAAATAAATAATGAAATATCGCAAGTCAAGAGAGATAATTTCATGTAACACAAAATGGTTCAAATGGCTCTGAGCACTATGGGACTTAACATCTATGGTCATGAGTTCCCTAGAACTTAGAACTACTTAAACCTAACTAACCTAAGGACATCACACAACAACCAGTCATCACGCATGTAACACATCCCGTACATAGTGAGCTGCAATTAAGACGCCTTTCCTTCACTTTAGTAGCGTTCTGAGATGTATTCCGAGCTTTACCAGTGAACATAGCCTCAAATAGTGACATTATTCTGCGGTTATTGCAGTATTGAACAATGATAAAGGAGGAAGCAAACTGGTAAAAGAACTACGTTTCTTCGTGTAAAGTTACGAAGTACGTTAAAACACGCTACAAATTCATGAAATATTTTAATTGGCCTTTCACTTAATTCGCACAAACTACTAACTCTATAGATACGTTTTCGCGAGTAATTGAGCAGTTACTGGAAGCGCTTTGCCCCTTTACCGCTCTCGGCGTAAAATTCGTTATTGTACTGCATTAGGTTTTCGCTTGTTTTATGAAACACGAATATTGTTATCCTTTCAGTGCTGGGATTACCCGCTAAAACGTTAAGTGGTGCCAGTCCAATATCTTTCATTATTCACTCCGCGTATAATCTGCTTTCTTTCTTCCAATAATCGATATTCATCTCCGTATAGCGAATATTTGGTGTTCATTTGTTCTTTTAGCTACGGCAATGAAACGTTTGCGAGTGAAATCGAGAGCGCGGTATTTCAGACCTTCCGCCTGACTATTTTTGCGCTCCTGCCGTACAGCTATTTTGCTAAAGCTCTCGCGTATTCACTGTAAGCTACAATTACAACATTTTTTTGCGTGTTCCGCACTGTGCTGTCACGGATATTAATACTTTAAGCTGTATGTAAAACACTGTAACGTTTCTCATTTCTAATAGAGATGCAAGTTTAATAAAGAATCAGCTATTGTGACTGTTTCTCTGTTAGCAGGTAAGAGATATGTAAACGGGCACAATATGGCCTGCGGTCGCCAACGCCTATATAAGACAACAAGCGACTGGTGCAGGTGTTAGATCGGCTGCTGCTGCTACAATGACACGTTACCGAGATTTAAGTGAGTCTGAACATGGTGTTCTAGTCGGCGCACGAGCGATGGGACACGGGATCTCTGAGGTAGCGATGAAGTGGGGATTTTCTCGTACGACGGGAAAAACATCAAATTACCGAAATCGCTGTGGCCGGATAAAGATCCTGCGAGAAAGGACCAACCACGACTGAAGAGAATTGTTAACGTGACAGAACTGCAACCCTTCCTCAAATTGCTGCAGATTTCAATGCTGGGTTCATCAGCAGGTGTTAGCGTGCGAACCATTCAACGAAACATTATGGGTATAAGATTTCGGAGCAGAAGGCCCATTCGTGTAGCCTTTATGACTGCACGACACAAAGCTGTATGCGCCGCTGGGCCCGTCAAAACCGACATAGGACTGTTGACAACATCACGAATCCATGGACCGTGCATGTCAGCAGGGGATTGTTCAAGCTGGTGGAGGCCCTGTAATGGCGTGGGGTATGTGTAGTTGGAGAGATATGGGATCCGTGATACGTCTAGATACGACTCTGACAGGTGACACGTACGTTAGCATCCTGTCTGATCACCTAGATCGATTCATGCCTATTATGCATTCCGACGGCCTTGCGCAGTTCCAGTAGAACAATGCGGAAACCCTCCCCTTCCTCCCTCCCCCAGAATTGCTATAGAGTTGCTCCAGGAACACTATCCTGAGTTTCAACCCTTCCGCTGTCCATCAGACTCCCCAGACATGAACATTATTGAGCATATCTTGGGTGCCTTGCAACTAGTGTTCATCTACATCTACATTTATACTCCGCAAGCCACCCATCGGTGTGTGGTAGAGGGCACTTTACGTGCCACTGTCATTACCTCCCTTTCCTGTTCCTGTCGCGTATGGTTCGCGGGAAGAACGACTGCCGGAAAGCCTCCGTGTGCGCTCGAATCTCTCTAATTTTACATTCGTGATCTCCTCGGGAGGTATAACTAGGGGGAAGCGACATATTCGATACCTCATCTGGAAACGCACCATCTCGAAACCTGGACAGCAAGCTACACCGCGATGCAGAGCGCTTTTCCTGCAGAGTCTGCCACTTAAGTTTGCTAAACGTCTCCGTAACCCTATCACGCTTACCAAATAACCCTGTGACGAAACGGGCCGCTCTTCTTTGGATCATCTCTATATCCTCCGTCAACCCGACCTGGTTCGGATGCCACACTGATGAGCAATACTCAAGTATAGGTCGAACAAGTGTTTTGTAAGCCACCTCCTTTGTTGATAGACTAGAAACTACATTTTCTAAGAACTCTCCCTTACCAACAATTAATTTTATATGATCATTCCACTTCAAATCGTTCCGCACGCATACTCCCAGATATTTTACAGAAGTAACTGCTACCAGTGTTTGTTCCGCTATCATGTAATCATACAATAAAGGATCCTTCTTTCTATGTATTCGCAATACATTACATTTGTCTATGTTAAGGGTCAGTTGCCATTCCCTGCACCAAGTGCCTATGCGCTGCAGATCTTCCTGCATTTCGCTGCAATTTTTTAATGCTGCAACTTCTCTGTATACTACAGCACATCCGCGAAAAACCGCATGGAACTTCCGACACTATCTACTAGGTCATTTATATATATTGTCAAAAGCAATGGTCCCATAACACTCCCCTGTGGCACGCCAGAGGTTACCTTAACGTCTGTAGACGTGTCTCCATTGAGAAAAACATGCTGTGTGCTGTTTGCTAAAAACTCTTCAATCCAGCCACACAGCTGGTCTGATATTCCGTAGGCTCTTACTTTGTTTATCAGGCGACAGTGCTGAACTGTTCAGAAGGGATGTCTACCCCCTTACGGATGTATGGAGAGCCCTGCAGAATCAATGGTGTCAGTTCCCTCAAGCACTACTTCTTACATTAGTCGAATCCATGGCACGTCGTGTTGTGACACTAATGTGTGCTCGCAGCGACCCTACACGGTATTAGGCAGGTGTACCAGTTTCTTTGTCTCTTCAGTGTATATTAATGACTTAATACATACCGTCGGAAGTGGGCCGTTAGAGCATGATGCTGTTGCATACCGAGAGTTCGCAACGCTAGAGAGTTGTATTAAATTGATTTCCTGATTGAACTCTGCCTAATGATCAAGAAGTAATATTGCGAATTCCAGGTGATGTACTGGGTTCCAAATTAACCCTGTCTTAGCCGGTTTTAGCTTATCCTGGGTTGTCGTGGAGAGAGAATTCAATGCTTACTAACTGCTTCCTGACACTGTAGGGCAATTATATGAGCTGTGCTTGGAGACTGTTACTTACATAAGGCCACACGCGAATACCTTTTCAGTCCATACCAAGAAAATCGGTAGCATTTCTGCGTGGAAATGGCCCAACAAGGAGTTGTCACTTGGGTGGTCGTAGTATGATTCCCAATCAGTGTGTATGAATTGATGGTACTACAGCCAAATACGCAACCGAGAAATCCCAGAGTAACTTCGATACAAACGAGGAGGCTATCTGAGGCGTTGAGTGAGGAAGGCTTGTGGCGCGCCGTAGAAAAGAAAGTTTAGGCAGCTCATAAAACATGGAAGGCTGGCGAGAAACTTCTGAGAGCCGAAGCTACCGGAAGTATCTCTCCGGAGTGGTCTCCCTCCAGCACCACCCTCCATTCCCCGATCTCTGGGGGCCATAAAAACTGATGATGACAGCCTTTCTCTGATTGCTTCCCCGGTCGATGCAAGTTGATAATTATTTTTCTGAGAAAGTGCAGAAAGAGCTCCGTCACAGCGGAGCTATAAGTAACCCTCTAAACAGGAAGGTGGTGCCCATTAGTTAACTCGGCAAGCCATTTTCATGCTACGAATGCTTTTTGAAGAAAGTAAGGGCTGATAGGGGTTCTTTACGACAAATTCCGGTCAATAATGTCATTTAGCCGTGGCATTTTCATTTTACTATGAAATTTTAATATGATAGTTAGGCACAATTTCATTATTTTTCATTGTTGATCTCGCTCCTGCATTCTCGTTGCTGTTATGGTGTGTACAAGAATAAGAGGTCTTACATACAAACATAATAAAAGCGAAACAAATATATTAATAATATAAATGTATGCATACTCTTTACCGGATTTCCGTTAGTGCTCGGTAAAATATTGTAGTAATATGTAGTAGATAGAGTACATTTTCTTGATGTTCCTCAGAATATTATTTACTTGATCATGAACCGACTTTAGACTTCTTAGGCGCCGGCCAGGGTGGCCGAGAGGTTCTAGGCGCTTAAGCCTGGAACCGCGCGACCGCTGCGGTCGCAAGTTGGAATCCTGCCCCGGGCATGGATGTGTGTGATGTCTTTAGGTTAGTTAGGTTTAAGCAGTTCTAAATTCTAGGGTACTGATGACCTCAGCAGTTAAGTCCCATAGTGCTCAGATCCATTTGAACCATTTTTTGAATTTCTTAGGCCATCGTCATTGACAACTGAATATCACATCCATACATAAAATGAAATTCAACATCCACATGTATATTACTCACATATGTACAGACGAGATTCATAAAATCTTGAGATACTGAGGAAAGTATTACTTCTTTACGTCACACAGAAACTGTTATATTTAAGTAAATATGAAAAATACATTTTTATACTATATGGAAATCTTTACACCTAACAACAGAAGAAAGTAAAGTTTAAAATGGTTAATATGACTCTGAGCACTATGGGACTTGACATCAGAAGTCATCAGTCCTCTAGAACTTAGAACTACTTAAACCCAACTAACCTAAGGAGATCACACACATACATGCCCGAGGCAGGATTCGAACCTACGACCGTAGCGGTCGCGCGGTTCCAGACTTAAGCGCCTAGAACCGCTCGGCCACAACGGCCGGCAGTAAAGTTTAATCAACTATTATAATCTAAGACTTGCAGAACTAAAACTTCGTGTAAAACAAGAGGAAAAGTAAACTGTGTTTGGTCACTTAATACTAAGCTGGTATTCCGCGTCATATGTATACAGATTTAAGATATTTCCAGTAATGTTATCTCACTGCTTTTCTTAACAGCGTTCAAAACATCACAATCTACATCTTAGTCCTATACTAGCCTTAAAATGATCCACGGATTGTCACCCATGGAGACTGATTGAGATATCAGGACGTCAGTAGATTTGTTTAATTAACTTCTTTATTCAGGCTCTCAGGCAGATGTCCAGTGGCTTCTCATGCGAAAAAATAGATGTCCAGCATTGCTGACAGCGTGAAATGTGTGGCCGAGCATGGCGTCACGTGAATACCATTGTCAGCAACGTACCTGACTTCGACAATGATGACAGCGTGCCAGCACGGCTTACTATACCATGGAGGTGGCCGTGAACTTCCTCCAGCCAACGGGCAGCTCTCTGCTCCGACAGTGCTGCTCTTGTGACTTAGGGCAGGTTGCCAGGTCCCGTGGTCAAACAGTGGACCCCATACTGCATTCCAGGATGTCACTCCAGGTGTCGTGGGCTGTGATACTGAGGTGAAAATATCTTAGTACACGAATGGCTGAGTACGTAAACGCTGCAGACTATGTTCGTTTACTCTTTTGTGGTGGCAAGTGAGAAAGGGCTTCTGTCCTTCCACTAGGGTATTGGAGCCAACTGGCTCTGCCTCACAATGCCTGTCGGTCACTTTTTGCTTCGCAACGCATAACACTCTTGCCTGGCTTTGGCTCGCTCTGTTGCAACTCCCTCCAGCTCTGGCAAACTTTTTGACTCAAAAATGCGGTACAATATTAACTAATGAAGAACAATTTTGAACCAGCATTCTTACAGTAATAGTCACTCAAGTGTCAAATAAAATAACTGTTCAGTTATTTTGCTGGCATTCTCTGTCTGTAGACATGTACCACTCAACAGTTCAGTACATTCTTATAACATCTGAAGTCGTAGCATGATGAAATTCAATTCGCAGTTCATGTTTCTTCTATAAATTTCTTGGACCTCAAGGTAAACATTAGCAAAACGAAAACTGTATTTGACATTTAACAAAAAAATAACAGCTACTGATAGTGAACTTCTGCAATGTTCCAGTACCCATAAAGTCACAGACATGCAGCTTTCCATTATATGGCGCTTCATCTTACATTATGCTCTTTATTTCAACCCGCCTTCTAAACCCACTTAAACGTTATCAAATGTATCACTTCCAAAACGGCTACACCTCTAACCTGATTGATAATGTTTACTAAATGTGAAAATGCGTACATTTACAGCACTTACATACGCTGGCATCAGTCAATAGTTACAAGAATTGAGGCACCATCCTATACATTAGCTAAGTTCCAGACAGACTTACAGAGAAGTTAAAGCCTCTCAACTATGTGCCAACATTTTCCAATAACAACAGCACAGATAAATTACTATTCAGTTAGTAAAGACAAAATGAAAACTTAGACATAGAATGGTGTGTGTAAATTTCCCTGCAAGCACTCTATGTTGATTGACAGGCACGGCTATAGCGATTAGGTTACCAGAACTCGAGAGAATCTGGAGACTATCAAAGATAGACCCGACTTTATTTAACATTTTGTGTCAGAATAACGCCTGTAAGAAGTAGACTGTACTGTTTTACGTACTGTGAGTAAAAGTAGAATTACGGCACTGCTGGAAATACTTGACGTTAAGTCAGAGAATAGCAGCCTAGCTTCAAATGACAAAACACAATATCATTTTCAGCCTTTGTCATAGCAAGTTTCACTTATGCAAATGTTAGATTAAACTAGCTAATTGTACTCTACTTTGTATGGTCATCATTGAAATTGGGCATGGAGCTGCAATTAATTCTTTTTGTTGTTTGCCTGTGTCTTATACACTTAATTTCCGTGAGCAATTGTCCGACCCACGAACGATGGCTTTTCGCGCATGTCGAGGTTCGGACGGGCATTCCATTGTTCACGATTGACGATCCTATGCGACAACTGCGGTACGCGCATGCACGTGTTTCCTGCCTGAAGAAAGCGTATATCCTGCAAATTATGTCTCTCACTTGATTATGCAGAATTTATCACTTACCACACAATCAGTGATGAAAACTCGCAACAAATGGAATCGAAATTCACTAAACAACTCTCCACGATCACGTTTAATCCTCACATTAGCTACGGCATTCACAGCTCAGCGACCAAAACACTACTGAATGCTTATTGGATGTCGGAGAATACGTGATAAGGTGCGCTGAACAAGCCTAAACTGGACCGCCATCGTTCGTTTAGTAACTATCGCTTTTCATTGTGTGACACTGATTGTGATGATGACCTTTAGTGTCGTCTTAATGACATGAGAGATAGATTTCGTTTCCTTGTTTATGTTTCGTGTGTATTGTAGTTTTAGTAGTGTCGATTTACTCCACGTGCAGCGCCACTGTTAGTTTGAACGTTATACTACAGCCAGTTGGTAGCCTCACTTTGTTGTCTGCCTGTGTGCTGTACACCTGACTACTAAGAGCTAGTGTTTACATGCCAACTTGAGGGTGTCATTTTGCGACACAAACGATTAGTTTCGCCTTCAGCATCATCTAAAAGACAGAAGACCTAGTTTTTGTTTTCTTGTTCATATTTTATGTCTGACATGCAGCGTCACAGTCGGGTAGTTTGAATGTTGTAGGGCAGCCAGTTGTTTGTGAAAAGAGCTTGTTTTCAACTTTTTTGCGTATTGTTTTTATTCGAATATTAGTAGTAGTATGGATAGGAACTGTGCATGCCTTGTGCAGACACAGTACGAGCTGGCTGCTGGTCTTGAACAGCGGAAGATGCTGTCGGCCACGATCAGCCGTCTGCAGGCTGCTGCCTCGGGGTACAGCGGCGACGAAGAAACTGGCGCGTCGCATGGGACGCCTCAGAAGCCGCTTGTTCACGCCGTGAGGCTCTGCTGTCGAGGCACCTCGCAGCATACTCGACGTCGGGGGAGCAGCTCCGACCGTAGAGTGAGTGGTAGGTTGTAACACGTTCTCGTCACTCGAGACGGAGAGTCAGTGTGGCCGCCTGCCTCCCCTATTCACCCTGTGATTCGACAAGTGGCTGCTGCTTCAGCAGGGTCCAAGCAGGCACGCGGGGAGGCGTTTTCGGGAGCTCCAATGTTTGGCACGTTATAGACGTTCAGTGTGCACTCCGTATGTCTGCGAAGGGACCTCATCCGGGTGAAAGTAGTAAGTCACGTCGACACCAATAACATCTGTCCCTTGGCTTTTGAGGCCATCCTTAGTTCGCACAAACAGCTGGCGGAAATGGGATGGCGAAAAGAACTCATAATTTACAGTTTCGTACCCAGAAATGATCAGTCTTGTGGTTTCTAGACGAGTGGACGATCTCAACTAGAGGCCTCGTCGAGTCTGTAATGGTCAGCTGGACCTGCATTATGGGATGGAGAATTGTAGAGGTCTGCTTGACAAGTAAAAGATGAACTGCGCAAATGAAGTAGCTACTCTGGTATCAGACTACTTAGAAGTTCACAAGCTTTTTTTCCTTTTAGGCTGAGAGATAGTTTGAGGACCCCTTATAAATGCTCGACAGAGAGAGAAATCAATTTTCGTGCAACGTAAACATCCATAAAATGTCAGAAATTATACTTTGTCAGGGCAGCAGCGGGGAAATACTGCGATCATGCAGTGTTTAGTTGGAGGCGATTTTAACTGGGACATCTAAAAAAATGGTTCAAATGGCTCTGAGCACTATGGGACTTAACTTCTTAGGTCATCAGTCCCCTAGAACTTAGAACTCCTTAAACCTAACTAACCTAAGGACATCACACACATCCATGCCCGAGGCAGAATTCGAACCTGCGACCGTATCAGCAGCGCGGTTCCGGACTGAAGCGCCTAGAACAGCTCGGCCACAGCGGCCGCCGCGAGGCTGGTCTGGACATCTTGTGGTAGGTGTGGTGGGGCTTTCCATGCCTCCACCAGATGTTGACAATGCTGGATGGTCGTTGCTGGATATGGACGGGATGCAGTACATCTTCCGAACGCATTCCACACGTGCTCGACAAGACACAAGTCGAAGGAACTGGTTGGCCATTTCATTCGCCGAATATCCCCTAGTTCTTAGAGCTCCTCCAACTGTGTCGTTTATATGTCAATCATAAAAATGAAGTTAATGCCGAACGCACCCCTCAAAAGACGCTCATGGGAAAGGCGTACAGTGACGTAATAACGTTGACAGGTGTGTGTACTGTATTCAAAGAATTCGCCCGTGTAACATTATGCTTCCCCTCATCATAGCACATAGACCACGAAAACGAACATATTGCACACTGTTCCTTTGTTCACTACGTGTTCTCACCTCTCGCCATATGAGGGTACGTATTCTCCGACATTGTTCCTTTACTTAGCTTACATTTATCGTGAAAGTCTCTTCCAGCGGGAAGTGCCAAGTGACTGAAGAGAAAGCTTAGATGACTCCTTAGTATATCAAGGGTATATGAAAGGACTTGCATAGTTAACAGACTAGTATCCTTGACATCAGTTTGCCGCAGAATTCTTGAGCTCTCTCTAAGTTCAAATATAAAGCAATAGTACCCAGTAAGTTGATCTCGGCAGCGACTGTTCTTCGAGGCAAGGTTATTGTCAGTAGTGCCGCAGTGAAGTGTGACAGGACTGCTCTTGGTCTCTGTATACTGCATGAATGTTTATCGCTGTCATGAGTAGTTACCTTGTAGCGAGATAGTTCCTGTGAGTTAGTATGTGTACAGGCTATGCTTGATAATCGGAATAAACTATTAATTGGTTTCTTTTACCCACTCTCCGACTCAGATGATAGTGTTGCTGAACAATTCAAAGAAAACGTGAGTCTCATTTCAAATAAGTATCCCACTCATACAATTATAGTCGGTGGTAACTTCAATCTACGGCCGATATAATGGTGAAAATACACCTTTAAAGTCGGTCACAAGAATAAAACGTCGTCCAAAATTGTACCAAGTGCTTTCTCAGAGTATACAAATCCATCGGAAATAATGTCTATTTCAAAAAGTAGATACAAGTTCCCTTGACGCCTTCCTGAGAGACAGTCTTCACTACTTCCACTAAGACTATGTAAGTGTAGATCAGACGTGGTTTAAATTCAAGGTAATAGTATCCACGCCGGCCGGAGTCGCCGTGTGGTTCTAGGCGCTACAATCTGGAGCCGAGCGACCGCTCCGGTCGCAGGTTCGAATCCCGCCTCGGACATGGATGTGTGTGATGTCCTTAGGTTAATTAGGTTTAATTAGTTCTAAGTTATAGGCGACTGATGACTTCAGAAGTTAACTCGAATAGTGTTCAGAGCCATTTGAACCATTTTTGAATAGTATCCACAGCAGTTAAGAGTTATATATATCAAAGAAATAAGAGAAGATACTGATCCCCCATGGTAAACAAAACATGTCAGAACGCTACTGCAGAAATAACAAAAAAATCATGCTTCATTTAAAGTAACGTAACATCTCCAAGATTGGCGAAGTTGTATAAAAGCTCGCATTTGGTGCGATCTTCAATGCGAGATGCTTTTAATATTTTCCACAACGAAACTCTTTCTCGAAATCTGGCAGAAAACCCAAATTGTCTCTGGTCTGATGCAAAGTACACCAGCGGAAAGGCGCAATCAATATTTTCACTGAACGATAGCAGTGGTAATGTTACTAATGACTGTGCCACTAAAGCAGAATTACTAAACAGGGTTTTCCAAATTTTTGTCACCAAAGAAGACGAAGCAAATACTACATAATTCGAATCAAGAACAGCTGCCAGCATCAGTACTTAGAAGTAGATATCCTCGGTGTAGAGAAGCAACTTGAACCACGTAATAAAGGCAAAGCCTTCGGTCCAGATTGTATGCCAATTAGATTCCTTTCAGAGTGTGCTGATACAGTAGCTTCATACTTAACAATCATATACAACCGCTCGCTCCTCGAAAGATCAGTAAAGTCGGGAAAAGTACACAGGCCACATCAATATTCAAGAAAGGAAACAGGAGTATTCTGCTAAATACTGGTAAATATTACTTACGTCGATATATATGAGGATTTTTGGAACATGTACTCTACTCGAAGAAAGTAGTTTATTGATTAATAGTCAACTCTGATTAAGACAATGTTGTTTTTGTGAAACACAAACAGCTCTTTATTCACACAATGTAATGACTAGTGTCAGCAGGGGATGTCAGTATGATCTCATAATCGTCGATTTCCAGAACGCTTTCGACACAAATAACTTCTAGTCAAATTCCGTACCTATTTAATACCGTCGCAGTTGTGCAACTAGATTCGCGATTTCCTGTAAGTAACGTCACAGTTCGTAGTAATTTATGGAACGCCATCCAGTAAAACAGAAGTGATATCTGGCGCTCCCCAATGAAACGTTATAGGCCCTCTGCTGTTCTTGATCTACGTAAACATTTTAGGAGACAATCTGACGAGCACTCGATTGTTTGCAGAAGATACTGTTATTTCCCTTCTTGACCTGAGTCAATTGCAGAATGATTTAGTCAAGTTACTTGTACGGTGTGAAAAGTGGCAATTGACTCTAAATAACGAAAATCGTGAAGTCATCCACATGAGTGTTAAAAGGAATATGCTAAATTTCGATTACACGATAAATCACAAAAATCTAAATGTGCTGTGAATATAAAGAAATACTTAGGGATTACAATTACGAATAAATTAAATTGGAACGGTCAGATAGATAATGTTGTGTGGAAAGCGAATCAAAGACTGCCGTTTATTGGGACAAGATTTAGAAAATGCCTCACGTCTACAAAAGAGATTTCTTATACTACGCTTTTCCCTCCCCTTCTGGAGCATTTTTGCGCGATCTGGGATCTGCATCAGATGGAGCTGATGGAGTACATCAGAAAAAGGAATACAAAGAAGGGCTCCTTGTTTTGTATTCTCGCGTCGCAACAAGATCATCTCATGAAATTTCAATCACCAATTTTCTCCCGATTGCGAAAATGTTGTGGCGTCTATTTGCATAGGTAGAGATGATTATCATAATAAAATAATAGAAATCAGAGCTCGTACAGAAAGATTCTAGTACTCGCTTTCCCGGCGCGTTGTTCGAGAGTGGAACTGTAGAGAAATAGCTTGAAGTTGGTTCGATGACCCCTCTGTCAGGCACTTAATAGTAAATTGCAAAGTAATCATGTAGATGTAGATACAAATAAACTGTCTGATGCGTAGGGTGGAAAGCAACCTGCTATGGTTTGTTTATGATGCTGTAGTGTTCAAAATGGCTCTGAGCACTATTGAACTCAATTTCTCAGGTCATCAGACCCCTAGAACTTAAACTTCTTAAACCTAACTAACCTAAAGACATCACACACACCATTGCTCGAGGCAAGATTCGAACCTGCGACGGTAGGAGTCGCGCGGTTCCAGACTGTAGCGCCTAGAACCGCTCGGCCGCACCGGCCGGTTGACGCTGTAGTGTATCGGCATGTGTCGTCGTTAAGTGGCTGCAGGAAGATACAATATCACTTAGGCAAAATTTCTAATTGGTACCTTGCTCTAAATGTTGAAAAACGCCGTCCTTGGCACCACAGGTCGTTTAAATTTCTGGGCTTAAAGTTGCAAAGCGATATGAAATGGGGAAAGAGCACGTAAGAGCGGTGGAGAAGGCGAATTACCTACTTTAGTTCACTGGGAAAATTTTAAGGAAGTACAGGACATCTGTAAAAAGGGACCGCACATAGAGCGGTAGTGCGACGCAACCTCAGTACTGCTCGAATGTTTGACATCCACAGCAGGTCGACCTGAAGGAAGACTTCGAAATAATTCAGAGGCGGGCTGAAGAACTTGTTACCGGTAGGTTCGGTCAACACTCTAGCTCTACGCAGGCGCTTCGTGAACTCAAACGAGAAGCGCCGGAGAGATGACGACGTTCTTTTAGCGAAATACTGTTGAGAAAATTTATAGAACCAGCATTTGCGGCATAATGATTCTACCGCCGCCAACGTACATTTCTCGTAAGAACCGCGAAGACAACATAAGAGAAATTAGGTCTCTTACGAAGGCATATAGAGGATCATTTTTCCCTCAAGGAACAGGAAAAGTAATGACTCTACACAAGGTACCCTCCACAATGCAACACATGGTAGCTTGCGTATTACGTAGATGATGTACACTGAAGCGCCAAAGAAACTGTTATGGCCATTCGTATTCAAATACACAGACATATAAACAGGCAGAATACGGCGCTGCGGTTGGCAACGCCTATATAAGTGACTGGCGCAGTTGTTAGATCAGTAAATGCTGCTACAACGGCAGGTTATCAAGATTTAAGTGAGTTTGAATGTGGTGTTACTGTTGGCGCACGAGCGATGACGGACAGCTTCTTCGAGGTAACAATGAAGTGGGGATTTTCCCGTATGACCATTTCACGAGTTTACCGTCAATATCAGATATCCGGAAAAACCTCAAACTGCCGACGTCGCTGCGGCTGGAAAAAGATCCTGTAAGAAAGGACCAACGACGACTGAAGAGAATCGTTCAACGTGACAGAAATGCAGCCCTTCCACAAATAGCTGCAATTTGAAAGCTGGGCCATCGACAAGTGTGCGAACAGTTCGACGAAACGTCATCGATACTGGCTTTAAGAGCCGAACACCCACTCGTGTATCCTTGATGACTGCACGACACAAAGATTTGCGCCTCGCCTGGGCCCCTCGACATCGACATTTGACCTTTGATGACTGCAAACATGTTACCTCGTCGGACGAATCTCTTTTCAGATTGTATCGAGAGAAAGGTCATGTTCGGGTATGGAGACAACCTCTTGAGTCCATGGGCCATGCATGTCAGCAGGGGACTGTTCAAGATGATGGAGGCTCTGGAATGGTGTGGGGCGTGTGCCGCTGTAGTGATATGGGACCACTGATGCGTCTAGACACGACTCTGACAGGTGACACGTACGTAAGCATCCTGTCTCATCACTTGCATTCATTCGTGTCCATAGTGCATTCCGACGAACTTGCGCAATTCCAGCAGGACAATGCGACACCCCACACGTCCAGAATTGCTACAGAGGGGTCAATGAACACAGTTTTGAGTTTAAACACTTCCGCTGGTCACCAAACTGAATATTCTTGAGCATATGTGGGGTGCCTTGTAGCGTGCTATTCAGAGGAGATCTCCACCCCCCCCCCCCTGCTCTTACGGATTTATGGACAGCCCTGTAGGATTCATAGTGTCAATTCCCTCCAGCACTGCTTCAGACATTAGTGAAGTCCGTGCCACGTCGTGTTGCGGCACTTCTACGTGCTCGCGAGGATCCTACACGATATTAGGAATTTGTATGAGGTTCTTTTAGCTCCTCAGTGTAAATGAAATGATTTAATATTGCCTGTAGCTGTCGTCTTTTTTTTATTTGCTGTACAACTGCACAGTTTCGGGCTTGCAATGATCTGATTGCCAAGTTTCTCAACAAATATTCATCGGTGGTACAGTACTTTGGCCTTAGAACCCAGTACATTTTCCTCGATGGTGAGTGTTCATCGGAGGTGAGGGTATCATCTAGAGTGCACCAGGGAAGTGTGGTAGGTCCGCTGTTGTTTTCTATCTACATAAATGATCTTTTGGATAGGATGGATAGCAATGTGTGGCTGTTTGCTGATGATGCTGTGGTGTACGGGAAGGTGTCGTCGTTGAGAGACTGTACGAGGATACAAGATAACTTGGACAGGATTTGTGATTGGTGTAAAGAATGGCAGCTAACCCTAAATATAGATAAATGTAAATTAATGTAGATGAATAGGAAAAAATCCCGTAATGTTTGAATACTCCATTAGTAGTGTAGCAGTTGACACAGTCACGTCGATTAAATATTTGGGAGTAACATTGCAGAGCGATATGAAGTGGGACAAGCATGTAATGGCAGTTGTCGGGAAGGCGGATAGTCGTCTTCGGTTCATTGGTAGAATTTTGGGAAGATGTGGTTCATCTGTAATGGAGACCGCTTATAAAACACTAATACCACCTATTCTCGAGTACTGCTCTAGCGTTTGTGATCCGTGTCAGGTCGGATTGAGGGAGCACATAGAAGCAATCCAGAGGCGGGTTGCTAGATTTGTTACTGGTATGTTTGATCATCACGCGAGTGTTACGGAAATGCTTCAGGAACTCTGGTGGAAGTCTCTAAAGGAATGGAGGCGTTCTTTTAGTGAATCACTACTGAGGAAATTTAGAGAACCAGCATTTGAGGCCGACTGTAGTAGAATTTTACTGCCGCCAACTTACATTTCGCGGAAATGTCATTTTTCTCTCGTTCTGTTTGGGTGCGGAACAGGGAGAGAAGATGCTAGTTGTGGTACGAGGTACCCTCCGCCACGCACCGTATGGTGGATAGCGGAGTATGTATGTAGATGTAGATGTAATGTTATATAAGTCTCTGCACTTTTGTATGTTTGAATGGAGTGCACTACCGTTTCGCGTGTGACTGCAGGTGTCTTACTTGTCAGAAAAATCAGTCTCGTTACAACTGTTAGTACAAGTGCTCTTGGCAATTTTTCAAATTGCATTTCGGTTGATAACGTGTACATTGAACGTGATGTTACACGAAATGCATGTAGTGTTGCAGATTGTGATGTATAAGCGCATTAAGCTACAAACTCCAAAACGAAAGACATAGAAGCCAACTCCACATCTGTCAAGCACGAGTCTAGTGTCCAGTACCGAGCGCGACTACAGTCAATGCAGTCGCGAACAGGCTGGACGAAAAACGGCAAATTCACTGAGCTGGACGTCTGAAGAAAAATTCACGCGTGCAAAGTGAAATATTGCGACGAACTTGCCATCGTGGGGGACAGTCCCCTCCGCTGCGCCAGAGAATGGGGGAAATAATTTGTGTACGGTGGATGTCCCCCTGGCGTGTTGTGCCAGCAGCTCTCTCGCTGAGAGTCCTCGCTGCATCGGGCGTCATTACCCGGAGACCCGTCCCCGCTGGCAGGTCCCCTCTGACAAGCGGCGCTGTGCACGAGGCACTTGGGACGACTCCCCACTTCCCTGCGGCCGGAGCCGTCTCCTCCACAATAGGGGCATTCTCGCGCAAGCATCTAGTAATAGGACATGTCGCACTGGATACTTGAGTATGTTTTGTGCCTCTTTACCTGCAGGCTCGTGGGGTCGAGTCCTCATGGAGAAACATTTTCCCATTTCCAGTACTTACGCTGCAAATAAACCGAAATAATAGTCAACATATTGTGATTATTTTTACTTCCATGAATCCATGGGAACGAAAGGCAAAGGACAATATGAGACTGTGATTAAATTTCCAGGAGAGGATTTTAAGGCTCGCCCACGAACTTCGTGTATAAAATTAGATACTTTTGTTGTTTGGCAGTTCATCAATACGTGTTCTAGGATGATATTGCAAAAACAGGGAAGCAAGCTCTAGCAGTAGTTATAGTATTTTCAAAATTACTTTAGGATTGGCAGCTAAGACGGAAGTGGAAGGAGTTGTGGGAGGGGGGGAAGTTGGTGAACCTTCGCCCCACCATGACAGCACTTTCTTCTTGCTCAGCCAGCCGTGGTGGCCGAGCGGTTCTAGGCGCTACAGTCTGGAACCGCACGACCGCTACGGTGGCAAGTTCGAATCCTGCCTCGAGCATGGATGTGTGTGATGTCCTTAGGTTAGTTAGGTTTAAGTAGTTCTAAGTTCTAAGGGACTGATGACCTTAGAAGTTAAGTCCCATAGTGCTCAGAGCCATTTGAACCATTTGAACCTCTTGCACAGCGTTTGTTTATCAGACATCTTGCTGTCGTGTGTGATCGTTAGACACTGTGATTTTCTTTAATGTTGCTTTTGCTGCTCGCAGCGGTTATTATTTTATTTGTTGTTACTGTTTCTTCTGTCGTACTGTACAGTGCCAGGAGGATGTTCGTTGAAAGTTATGAGTGGAGAAGTTTAGCCTCGTTCTCTTCGTCAGGGGGTTGCCGTGCGAGGTCAGTGGAGAGAAATGGTTTGCACGTTACGTGCCTACTTTGAGACCTAACGGTGGCCCGCTGCTCTCCGTTAACAACATAATCGATAAAAATGCTGCAGCTCTGAACATAGAGCAAAACAGTGCTGAGAAGATTGGTAAGGAAATGTTCGAGAAATTAAAGTTAGCTGGCGAAGCATCGAAGTATGAAACCCTTCGGGGAAAAAAAATTATTACATGGGTAAGAGGAGTACCAAAATACACTCCTGGAAATTGAAATAAGAACACCGTGAATTCATTGTGCCAGGAAGGGGAAACTTTATTGACACATTCCTGGGGTCAGATACATCACATGATCACACTGACAGAACCACAGGCACATAGACACAGGCAACAGAGCATGCACAATGTCGGCACTAGTACAATGTATATCCACCTTTCGCAGCAATGCAGGCTGTTATTCTCCCATGGAGACGATCGTAGAGATGCTGGATGTAGTCCTGTGGAACGGCTTGCCATGCCATTTCCACCTGGCGCCTCAGTTGGACCAGCGTTCGTGCTGGACGTGCAGACCGCGTGAGACGACGCTTCATCCAGTCCCAAACATGCTCAATGGGGGACAGATCCGGAGATCTTGCTGGCCAGGGTAGTTGACTTACACCCTCTAGAGCACGTTGGGTGGCACGGGATACATGCGGACGTGCATTGTCCTGTTGGAACAGCAAGTTCCCTTGCCGGTCTAGGAATGGTAGAACGATGGGTTCGATGACGGTTTGGATGTACCGTGCACTATTCAGTGTCCCCTCGACGATCACCAGAGGTGTACGGCCAGTGTAGGAGATCGCTCCCCACACCATGATGCCCGGTGTTGGCCCTGTGGGCCTCACTCGCATGCAGTCCTGATTGTGGCGCTCACCTGCACGGCGCCAAACACGCATACGACCATCATTGGCACCAAGGCAGAAGCGACTCTCATCGCTGAAGACGACACGTCTCCATTCGTCCCTCCATTCACGCCTGTCGCGACACCACTGGAGGCGGGCTGCACGATGTTGGGACGTGAGCGGAAGACGGCCTAACGGTGTGCGGGACCGTAGCCCAGCTTCATGGAGACGGTTGCGAATGGTCCTCGCCGATACCCCAGGAGCAACAGTGTCCCTAATTTGCTGGGAAGTGGCGGTGCGGTCCCCTACGGCACTGCGTAGGATCCTACGGTCTTGGCGTGCATCCGTGCGTCGCTGCGGTCCGGTCCCAGGTCGACGGGCACGTGCACCTTCCGCCGACCACTGGCGGCAACATCGATGTACTGTGGAGACCTCACGCCCCACGTGTTGAGCAATTCGGCGGTACGTCCACCCGGCCTCCCGCATGCCCACTATACGCCCTCGCTCAAGTCCGTCAACTGCACATACGGTTCACGTCCACGCTGTCGCGGCATGCTGCCAATGTTAAAGACTGCGATGGAGCTCCGTATGCCACGGCAAACTGGCTGACACTGACGGCGGCGGTGCACAAATGCTGCGCAGCTAGCGCCATTCGACTGCCAACACCGCGGTTCCTGGTGTGTCCGCTGTGCCGTGCGTGTGATCATTGCTTGTACAGCACTCTCGCAGTGTCTGCAGCAAGTATGGTGGGTCTGACACAACGGTGTCAATGTGTTCTTTTTTCCATTTCCAGGAGTGTAGATTCATTTGTTGAGGACATGATTTGCCGCCACGTTTATGACTATTATTACAGAAAGAAAAATCCGACACCTGCAGCTCTGAACATACAGCAAAACTCTTTTGTGCAGATTGGTAAGGAAATGTTCGAGAAATTAAAGTTAGCTGGAGAAGCATCGTAATTTGAAACCCTTCGGGGGAAAAAATTATTGCATGGGTAAGAGGATTACCAAAATAGATTTATTTGCTGAGGACGTTATTTGCCGCCACGTTATGACTATCATTGCATAAAGAAGAATCCGACACTGACCAAGTGTGAAATCAGGTCTTTTTCGACGTAGTCGCACTCAGTTTTGCACGACCTACGATTTCGCTATAAACATTTCTGTGGCTGTAAGCTGAGATGTAGAGGGATGATTCGCGGCTAGATCATTGACGAGGTGGTGTGGCCTGACGAAACGTGGGTCAGTTCTCGTGGCTTTGTGAAGCTGGGCTGGACTGGGCAGATGACACAAATAAAAATACAATGGCAATGTCCCTCGTCAGCGTTTTCTTTCGAAAAGTTTCCAGCTTTTTAAATCGAAGCTGGTAGGAGATTATCACGAGAAATGTACCATGCTACTTTACAAAATTATTCATAGAATCACTGATTCATAATCTTGGAAAACCGTCAACATTGTTCACGATAATCCTCTTTACTATTCAGTTGTTGTTGACAAGTCATCTGCCTTGGCAAAGTGAAAGAAGGAAATGATTGATTGGCTTCAGCATAGTAGAGTCGATCTAAGTTGACAACCATAGAAATGTGGAGCTTGTGGAAGTGATATCTCTCCATGAAACACAGTTCCCCATATACGAAACCTCCGTGCTAGCGAAAACATATTGACATACAATCGTTGGACTACCACCTTATCAATGCCATTTTAACCTAGTAGAGTTAATATCCGCTCAAGCCGGCCGCGGTGGTCGTGCGGTTCTAAGCACTCCAGTCCGGAGCCGCGCTGCTGCTACGGTCGCAGGTTCGAATCCTGCCTCGGGCATGGATGTGTCTGATGTCCTTAGGTTAGTTAGTTCTAAGTTCTAGGGGACTGATGACCACAGCAGTTGAGTCCCATAGTGCTCAGAGCCATTTGAACCATTTATCTGCTCAAATTAAAGGTTACGTTTCCAGAAATAGCAATATACCAGTATTTAGCTTTTCTGCAGGGTCAGCACTCACAAAAGAAGCTGTAAAGAACGTCATCTCCGACGACTGGATGAAGGCTGACAAACTTACGTAGAGCACCTTAGCAGAGAATCGAAAGCTAAGTGCAGGAAATGATTATTTCATTAAATACCAACACAGCAGTTATAGTGATATTTCAAGGGTGCGTCATAGCGACGAGATTGATTTCAGTAGAGTTTTGCCAGTATCTGTATAGAAATGAAGTAAAGGCGGATGCAGCTACATGTTTGAAGTGTGAAATCTACAATGGTAAGCAGCTACAAAACAAAATTGTGTTTTCCTAAGTTCTAACGTTTTAATGAGAAGCCCTTGTAAGCAACTAACTCCCTACGAAGTTCGTCTCGTAAATTCATTCTACGTCACCCAGAATAAATTTTAATGTTGCAGTACAATTATTGCAATACTGAAGTAGTAGTTTTGAATCGTTTTTGTACTTTCTCTCAATACTGGGTGGCCTATTTCAGATAAGATTTTCTCACCACGATAAACACATAAATCTTATATTTTTTATATGAGAAATAAGTAAGTGGATCGGAAAAGTTAATAACAGCTTAATTATAAAGCTAGCCATCTGTTTCCCACATCGAAACCATACGGGCAACCACTTAGTACTTGATGCACAACCCGACCTGTTCCGTATTTAACTGAAATTATCTCGCGTTAGGAGAAAAACTGGTAGACTTACAGTTTGGAGTAGATGGAAATTTCATGTGTTCATACGATTTTGTTCATTTAACGTGTTCAGCTATGTTCAATAACAAAAATATTCCCCGAATGTCGAAAATTCCATAAGAACGTCAGAAACTGCACCTTCGTAAACTGTCAGTACATCGTCTTTATAATGTGTTGCAGCAAATAAAACTAAAATTGAGACATAGTGCAACTCTTCCAGAATACAATGATGTAAGTTCCATATTCATAAAGTGAGTAGTTTGTAAATTTGAGCGAGTTGAATGAAGTCGAAGATTACGCGCATGTCACTGCGGGGTGTGTCATCTCTGCACCGTGGTTCCACGTGCTCCTGTGGAACTGCCAATCCAAGTAATTTTGAGCACACTACAGCGTTGTCCTTAATGGCCAATCGACCGATTTTAGCTCCACCGAAAAATTTATTCTTCACGAGCAGCTGCCGAGTACTGCTCGAAGGTCAAAATGAAACTAACGGAATGCGAGGTTCTATGTGCTTTATTTACAATCCCTTCTTGGAAAGTTATTTGCAGAGTCCTCGTGGACGCTATAAGAAAGCTTCTTATCTGGAAATAAATTTCAGAATAAAATTTTCCTTTGTCTTCCCTGTACAAGGTTTGTATGCAAATATTAATAAATAAAACATACTGAGAATTATTTGGGCCTATTTGCAGGGTAGGTAACGTAAAAATTGGAAGCAGAAAACGTATTGGTAAATTGAATCGTCCCCACGATTCATGGATTACCATTCTGTACTCTTTCTGCTGTGCAACAGCTGCCTGGAAATTGTGCTAACACGAGTGGCTCAAGCCTCTCCCGTCCTGTGCCAAAATTATTTTTTCTAAACCCTCCGCCGTCTGGAGTTCCTACTTCTGTCAGTTTCATTTCTGGCCTAGCCTGGCATCTAATATAAATTTGGACGATATCGGTGTATTCGAATAGGCGCGATCCCCTTGCTAGCGCACGTCTTCATGTGCTCGTTGCAGGTCGTGCAGTTGTCGTGGTTGCATTTAGCCACTGGCGCAACAGAAACCGGAGGAGAAGACTGGTAGCTGTTAAACTTCCAGGGTGATGCTGCAACTAAAGGGGGCCACGTGAAATGCATGTAGAGCTAGTAAATATTCCGACATGTTATTTTCGGTTAAAAAAATAGCGGACAATGCGACGAATGTCTGGTGTACACGAGTAACTTTTAGCATTTCTTGGGTTTTGTTTTGTTTCGTTTTAGGTTGCAAAAAATAACTGGGGTCATACGTGCCCAAGTCAAAACTATAGAACAAGAACACAGAGAGGAGGGAAACGACGATACGTCAGTCCCAATGGACAGAATAGGAGACAGATAAAAATAGGCACGTGTAAAAAGGGCTAAAAAACACCATACAAAAATGGAGGTCGAAAACTAAAAATCTCAGGTTGTAACGCTGAACTTTTCTTTAAATGGAACTTTAGACTTCTGTCTGTGCTATTGGCAAGATCATTTGGAGAGGACTTCAGCGACATAACAGTTGCGAAACTTGATCAAATAATAATAATATAACAGTGACACAACTCAATGTTGTGCTGTCACGGGAGAGGTCCTTCAAACTTCTGCATTAACGTAGAAAACGTAAGTAAACACGTCAGTCTCGTAGGTTTGTGCGATTATTTGTATTTTCCTGCTACCGCTCACATTTATCTTTAGTTGTTTAATTTAATGTATTGCATGTTGCCCTCATCATCAGGTCTTTATACTTAAAAATGTCTTAATATAATCTATCATAGACTGTTGTTTGGTTCACCGTTCTTCTGCCGGAACTGGGTGGTTACTTCTGTAACAGCCAATAAAGTGAATTCATATTATGGAGTAATTGGGTGGAGAAGTAATTAACTGCTACTGGTAAGAGCGGGAAATCGTAAGGTAGAAATAGCAGAAGAAACTTAATAAAAGAGGAAAAGAAACCTACAGGAATGTATTGTGAGACATCTCCAGAAACGTGATGTATGGGTAGCTTAATCATTATTGTATAAAATTAGAACGTAGTCTGAAAAATCCAGAAGAACAATCAAAGTGTGATGTCCTGCATCTCTAAATAAATGGAAATACACATATTTTTGCCGGATTCCGAAGCCAAGTGTGGCGAAATACCTAAATTGTAATCATTAGAAACTCGATGGAAGCCCCTGGAAATAAACGACCTCTTCAACAATCAAGAAAAATACTTTTTACAATAGAAGAAAAGCAACCAGGCTGAGAAAAACAGTTAAACAGCGCAAACGAACTAAGAGTGTCAGTCACGCCACTGAGTAATAACGGCGAATTCGCAGTTCAGAAAAAATTCGTAAATAAGCACTTATTTTTTTCGTTTTCAGTGCATTTGTAAATGTGTTTGGAATGGGACGCTGGTGGATACTAGGCGTGTAATGGGATTTAGATTAATGTTGCCTGAAACTCGGTCAGTACCAGATGCCTCTAATGGAAGGATTAATGAACCTATAATTCGAATGGTCTTCATCATTTGAAGTGGATTGGTTTCCAGTTTATTCTCGTGTCTCTTCGCAGAAATCACTCTAAACATTTCAGAACATTTTGTGTCCGAAGGCGTTTAAATGGCATTACGAATGTCACAACATGTAACTAACGGGTGGTTACGTTGTAATCTCCAACATTCTCATAGATTAGATTAGATTAGTTTTTCGTTCGATAGATCCGTGCTGAGGAGATCCTCGTGGAGGAGTAACATGCCAATCATCTATCTTTTTTTTAAAAAAAAAAGCTGAAATAACAATACTAGCAGCAGTGTGTAGGTTATAATCTTTCCCGTCATATTTTGACAACTTCCCTAACCGTACTCTTGTGTACTGCATACGGATTTCGTTGAGGGCTTAAAGAAGCAAGTCTTTCAGAGAAGGACCTCGCAACAGACGAAACGGCGACATTACGCATCAGTCCTCCAGAAAGCTGGTTTTCACAGATAAAGCTATCTAGGCTGCCCGTTGTTTTTTTCAATTAGATTTAACCTTTAGTCTGAACTTAACCTCTATTCCAAATACAAGAGACACTTTTCACTGTATGTGATGGGCTAGTTTTGCTATTGTATGCTTCGTATCAAGAGCAGACACTGCCTCTAATGGTAATTTACACCACACACAGTACCGTCTGAAGTCGATAAGGGCATATAACGAGATTAGCCCTTGTGGTTTATCTCTAACGCGCAACGGAAACTGACTAAGCGACTTCAGTGCGACCAATCAGGAATTGAATTTCACTGATCATTTAAAAAGACGTTTCTTAAACACGTGAGTTATTTTCGTTCACCAAAGGAGGTGGAAAGAAGCGGTGGAGAGCACGAAGGCGTAAACACTGGGGAATTGTTCTCCATGTAAAAGGATATTTTTTAACAAAAGATACACTCTTCTCGTGTTTAGCGATTTAAAAAGCAAAAACCTCCTTAATATTGTGGTCGCTTCGGGGATTGATTTCTTAACATTTTTTGTACATTATTGTTTCAGCAGAAGATCGTGCGTTGGAAAAATGAGTCACAGTTGCTCTTGTAACAGCATTAGACATCCAAGCATTTGCTACACAGAGGAAGGACGACACTAGAAGACAATTTCACCAGTAAGTCCTCCAAATTGCGAGAGATTGCCGTTAAATCTGGCTTATTACAAGTCATTCTGCTAAAGAAAATCTGTAGAGCGCAACGGAGAGATCGTCCGTCCAAAAACTAAGCTGAAAATCTATAAAATTTACATACGGAAAATTTAGTTACATAATTCACTGATATCTGAATTTAATCACTTGATGGATAACCAAATCACTATGCATCTGCGAGTAACAAACATAAACGTAAGCTTCGTCCACAGGCCATGATGAGCCGTCGGTAGCGGCCGACCGCCGTGCCATACTTCACCAGTGGCGTCATCGGATGCAGTACAGAGTGGTGGTGGGGAGTCAGCACACTGCTCTCTCGGCCGTTGTCGTTTTTCACAACCTGGAGCCACAACTACTCGATCAAGTAGCTCCTCGCTTGGTATCACGAGTCTGAGTGCACCTACCAAAGAAAAACCTCCGGCAGTATTGAGAATCGAACCGAGTCCTTTGCATGGAAGTCAGCCGCGCTGACCACTCAGCTAAGGAAATTTTGCGAGCAAATGTGCCACAACTGCAAAAGCTTCGATCTGGTGCTTTTTGAAATAGGTGTTGTGATATCAGACGCCAAATGTGGTGTATTGACACCAAATGTAGTGGGTGA
Organism: Schistocerca gregaria; assembly: GCF_023897955.1. NCBI lineage: Eukaryota > Metazoa > Arthropoda > Insecta > Orthoptera > Acrididae > Schistocerca > Schistocerca gregaria. The sequence goes on along the minus strand of NC_064927.1, from coordinate 407,248,162 downwards.
GTGCCAGGTGTTGTCGTATTAAAACTCGGGGAGAACCTTCCAAATGATGTATTTGTTCCCTCTACAATGCTCCATTCGCCTTGATCTGCGTCACAGGCCCCGCAATGCTGAGAAAGCACCCCAACGGCCTGTGCAACGCAACACTGTGTCGTGCCGGCGTTGTACACCAGCTGCAGAGTTCCAAGCACGCCAGGATGGCTGCGCCAGCAGCTGATTCAGCGACCTCGGTCCTCGTTGACTCCGTGCTTTTCAACCAGGAGCTGTAGGCCGGCCCCGCTGTCGCTTCTTCCTCACTGGCGTAGCTGAGAATGCGGCGGCAACGGCCACCTGCAATCTGGCGTCCGAATCTGCGGCCCACGCCTCAGACTGTTTTGCCAAGCGTGCTGGTTCGTGACACGTATGCATAACACTTAAGTTGGCTAGTGGCCTTCTTCTGCCTGTGACTTCTGCCATGGAAACTGCTGTGTGCTCCCTCTCCGGCGTTTCTACGTCCCTGTGGCCTCTATTTGCCTTTGCAGCTACTGGTATGTGTAACTTACTGCAATCCGGTCCACACCTGGCTGTAACTCGTGCTCCAAATATCACACAAAACTAACTTTCCCTATCCTAAACGGTGGTGCCGCTTCATAGGAAACAATTAGGCTGACTTGGTTATGAGCACCAACAATTTGTCCACGTTCGAAGTCTCTGAGCTCCGATGTAATGCACTCACAATTACACAGAAGACTATTCTTGCCACGACTGACTCTTGCAACGTACTTGGTGTTGAGAACACTGCTCAGGCGCTGTTCCACTTTCAAAGACAACTATGAAACCTGCAGGCTTGGCTAGTATCTGAATTTATGTTCAAGCATTTGTTTCTCGAGGTATTTTCATGTTTTCGTCCATCCCCTGCTTGTTGTGAAGTGTGTGCGTGTAGAAAGAAGTGTACTGTTTGCCATTAAAACTGCAAGACCATTGCGTAGCAGGAAGAATGCATGATTATATTCGTAGGTGATATGGGTGTGTGCAAGTTGCGGAATTTACTATGCATAGTCGCCATATTTGGCAGCATCAATAACTCGACTAGGTATCAAATCGAAATGAGCTCTGCTGACAGGTATGGGTACATAATTACATGGCGCTTCATTTCTGTGCCAGAGATAACCAACATTGGTAAATGGCGAGTGGCGGGGTTACAGCTTCTTTGCAACCCACGACTTGATGTTTTCGATAGCTGAGAGATCCAGAGAAATCATTGTTCCGGGAAATAGTCTAAGTCCCTTTCTATCGAGGTGGGTCACAACAGCAGCGGCAACATGCGGTCTCGTATTGTTGTAGTTGTGGCGTTCAGTTTGAAGACTGGTTCGATGCATCTCTACATGCTTCTTTATCCTGTGCAAGCCTCTTCATCTCCAAATAGCTGTTGCAACTCACATCCTTCTGAATCTGTTTACTGTATTCATCTCCTGATCTCCCTCTATAATTTTACCACCTCCACTCCCCCCCTTTATTCCCCTCGAACAGTAAATTCGTGATCTCATGATGTCTCATGATGTGTCCCATCAACTGACCTCTTCTTCTAGTAAGCTTGTGCCACAAATTTCTTTTCTCTCAGTATTCAATGCCTCGTCATCAGTTAGGTGATCTACCTACCTAATCTTCAGCATTCTTCTGTAGCAGCACGTTTCAGAAGCTTCTATCATCTTCTTGTCTGAACCGTTTATCGTCTATGTTTTACTTCCATACGTGTCTACACTCTGTTCACATAATTTCAGAAACGACGTCCTAACACTTAAATCTACAATCGGTGTCAACAAATTTCTGAAACGCCTTCCTTGTCATTGCCAGTCTACATTTTATTTCCTCTCCACATAGCCAATCATCAGCTTCTTGCTGAATACATAGCAAAACTCGTCTACTGCTTTAAGTGTCTCGTTTCCTAACTTAATTCTCTAGGCGCCACCTGAATTAATTCGACTACATTCCATTATCCTTGTTTTGCTTATGTTGATGTTCATCTTATGTCTTCCTTTCAAGACAATATCAATTCCAGTCATCTGTTCCTCCAAGTCCTCTGCTGTCTTTGGCAAAATTACAATATCATAGGCAAACCTCAAAGTTTTTATTTCTTCTGCTTGAACTTTAATTCATGCCCTAAATTTTTATTTTGTCTCCTTTACTGCTTGCTCAGTGTACCGACTGAATACCATTGACGATAGGCTACAACCTTGTCTCACTCCCTTCTCAACCACTGCTTATCTTTCACTCCTCTAGAATCTTATATCTACCACCTGGTTTCTGTACAAGTAGTAAATAGCTTGTCGCTCCCTGTTAACTTCAGAATGTCAGAGAGACATTCCAATCAGCATTGTAAAAATCTTTCTCTATATTTACAAATACTATAAACGGAGTTTTATATTTCCTTAACCTATCTTCTAAGATAAATCGTTGGGTCAGCATTGCCATAAGTGTTTCTACATTCCTCCAGAATCCAAACTGATCTTTTCAGAGGAATGGTCTACCAGTTTTTCCATTCTTCTATAAAGAATTAGTGTTTTTATTTTCCAACCATGACTTGTTAAACTGATAGTTGGGTGATACTCACACCTGTCAACCCCTGCGTTCTTTGGAATTGGATTTATTACTTTCTTATTGAAATCTGAGGATATTTAACCAGTAGCTCTGATAGAATGTCGTCTACCCACAGAGCCTTGCTCTTTCGGTGCCCTGTCAAATTCTTCTCGCATTATCATATCCCCAATCTCAGCTTCACCTACGTTCTTTTCCATTTCTATAATGTTGCCTTCATGATCATCTCTCTTGTATATTCCGTCTCTCATTACCCTGCTGAGTGATAACGTTTTAAGGAGCCTCTAAGATAGCAAACTGCCACTGGCCTCTACACATGAGAAATGTTACGGCTGCTGCTCAAATTATGAATTATATAAACCAGAGCTGATTGTGCTGTGAGCCCAGTGCAACCTCATAGCAGCACACCAGGTGCTGGACCCATATGACGATGACGAATACAGTTTCCTGGCGATCTCCGTAGATGGATACGTTGACGATGATGCTGCATGTTGAAAAAGGACATGGTTGAAAATACTATCTGTAGTCTTTTCCATGTCCAGTGTTGTCGCTGGGTGCATCACTGTCCGCACCCCTCTCCCTGCTGCCGCGTCAAGGGAAGCCGCAAGGAAGGTCGCTGAGCAGACTGTCATTTATGCTCCTGTATAGTTGCTGTATAGTTAAAACCATTCAAATGTGTATTTCTTATGACGGAAAAAGTTGCAGGCACACAGGTCAGAATGCCGGGCAATTAGTCTAGACCTGTCCAAACAGCTCTACGCAAGCGCTAGCGCTGGGGCTGAGTGGGGGAGGAACTGGAAAAGGCTGCACCAGGACGCCACTAAAGCGAGACAGTCAGTTTCTCGCGGTTGCTTATCAGTGCCAACTTTTTTAAATTGAATTTACGTACTGCACTTGGGGTACCATGGCGTCTACACACTTGTGGAAAAAATACACTGAGGAGTCAGAGAAACTTGTACACCAGCCCAATGTCATGTAGGGCTTCAGCGAGCACGCAGAAGTGCCTCAACACGACGTGGCGTTGACTCGAATAATATCTGAAATAGTGTTGGAGGGAAGTGACACCACGAATCCTGCAGGGCTGTCCATAAGTACGTAAGGGTACGAGGGGGTGGAGGTCTCTTCTGAATAGCACGTTGCAAGGCATCCCAGATATGCTCAATGATGTTGATGTCTAGGCAGTCTGGTGACCAGAGCAAGTGCTTAAAAAAATGGTTCAAATGGCTCTGAGCACTATGGGACTCAACTGCTGTGGTCATTAGTCCCCTAGAACTTAGAACTACTTAAACCTAACTAACCTAAGGACATCACACACATCCATGCCCGAGGCAGGATTCGAACCTGCGACCGTAGCAGTCGCACGGTTCCGGACTGCGCGCCTAGAACCGCGAGACCACCGCGGCCGGCAAGTGCTTAAATACAGAAGAGTTCAAATGGTTAAAATGGCTCCGAGCACTATGGGCCTTAACTGCTAACGTCCTCAGTCCCCTAGAACTTAGAACTGCTTAAACCCAACTAACCTAAGGACATCACACATATCCATGCCCGAGGCAGGATTCGTACCTGCGACCGTAGCGGCTACGTGGCTCCAGACTGTAGCGCCTAGAACCACTCGGCCACTCTGGCCAGCTTACAGAAGAGTGATCGTGGGGCCACTCTGCAGCACGTGTGGGGTGTCGCATTGTCCTGCTGGAATTGCCCAAGTCCGTCGGAATGCACAATGGACATGAATGGATGCAGGTGATCAGACAGGATGCTAGTACACGTATCACCTGTCAGAGTCGTATCTAGACCTATCAGGGGTCCCATATCACTCCAACCGCACACGCCCTACACCATTAGAGAGCCTCCACCAGCTTGAACAGTCCTTGCTGACATGCAAGGTCGATGGATCCATGAGGATGTCTCCATACCCATCCGCTCGATATTGTCTGAAACGAGACTCGTCCTACCAGGCAACATATTTCCAGTCATCAACAGTCCAGTGACAGTGTTGACAGGCCCAGGCGAGGTGTAAAGCTTTGTTGTGCAGTCATCAAGGGTACACGAGTGGACCTTCTGCTCCGAAGGCCCATATCGATGATGTTCCGTTGAGTGATTCGCACGCTGACACATGTTGATGGCCAAGCACTGAAATCTGCAGCAATCTGAGGAAGGGTTGCACTTCTCTCATTGTGAACGATTCTGTTCAGTCGTCGTTTGTCCCGTTCTTCCAGCATCTTTTTCCAGCCGCTACGATGTCGTAGATTGATGTTTTACCGGATTCCTGACATTCACGGTACGCTTGGGAAATGGTCGTAAGGGAAAATCACCACTTCATCGCTACCTCGGAGATGCTGAGTCCCATCACTCATGCGCCGACTATAACACCACGTTCAAACTCACTTAAATATTGATAACCTTCTATTATAGCAGCAATAACCGACCTAACAAGTGCGCCTCACACCGCAACGCCGTATTGTGCCTGTTTCGATATCTCTGTATTTGTATACGCATGCCCATACGAGCGTCTTTGGCACTTCAATGTAGAGAGGCGGGGAAGCCAAATCATTCACTGGATAATGGGATTTTTCTTTACTTTTCGTACAGTTTGAAAACCATGCAACGTACTTGACACGCCATTGCACCATTAAGAGCTGGAAGACTTTTCACTGGAACGTCGTTACAACACCAGCCACACTTTTCTGTCAAATGAGAGTGACTGCTGACTGAAGGCAGCCATTAGGAGAAAACTGAATTAATGGTAAATAGAGCAGTGACAAACTATTTTACGGTCAACATCATCAATTATTTAAATTCATTAAGTCTTTCAATGCAAAGGGAGAATCCTTTCGTAACAGACATGGTGGACAAGATTGGTGCTATCGAACCAAAACTAACGCTATGCAAAAATCAGCTTCAGGTTCATGACATGGAACGCTTTCCAGAACTCAAGACAGACAGAACTGACTACGATTCACTAATTGTTAACATTTCATCATAAGTTCACAAAGAGAGTCCACGACTTTGTTTGCATGACCGAAGACAGATTTCGATTTATTGTTGAGACCGTTTCGATTTCGGCTGGTACTGTACATCATTTCTTCCAACTTGATCTGACGGACATACAGTGTAACAAGCAGCTCAACGACCTATTGGTTCTATCAAGGAATTTACAAGAATTTTATAAAATTTTACCTGAAGAGCAAATATACTCCACTGCATAGAGAAACTGCTGAAGTTATTTCAGTGTTTGGTTAAACGTATGTGTGCGAAGGTTTCTTATGCTCTTATTGAATTGGCAAAGTCCTGCCAATGTTAGTGTTGGCAAATATTAATCTATGCAACATATTGTGCTTTTCGATCTCACCACTCATAGTCCGAGATGTATTACATATTCTAAAATCGAAATGTCTATAAATTTATAACCATTGCTACATATTGTTAAATGTGTGTATGTAAAGCTTGTTTTACTTCTGCTGACTCTATTACCACTGTCTAATGTGCTTGTTGAATTAAGTAGTAAAGGTACTGCCTTGATTGAAAATAAAAAATGAAAAGGTGAAAATTAACGCACACAATAAAATCTTGGTTATAGTACTGTGCTCCAATATTCACCTCTTGCCGCGCGGAATTAGCCGGGTGGTCTAAGGCGCTGAAGTCATGGACTGTGCGGCTGGTCCCGGCGGAGGTTCGAGTCCTCCCTCGGGCATGGTTGTGTGTGTTTGTCCTTAGGATAATTTAGGTTAAGTTGTGTGTGAGCTTAGGGACTGCTGACCTTAGCGGATAAGTCCCATAAGATTTCAAACAGACACTCATTCACCTCTTAGAAATTGTTTCTGTGTTGCAAACATTTATTTCTAAGTTTGCCGCTAGTCCAGCAGGAATAGAGCAATCGTGGGGGAATCGGGAGCGCTGAACAGACTCAGTTGGGTTCGGGGAGCGCTCCAGGAGCGCAAATGTTGACCAGGCTGGCATTAGTCAATCAATGCGATCGTGGAAATATGTCTTTTTTGCAGTGGGACCAAATCCCGAAGTCAAGAGATAGCGGAGAGAGCGCACGCCATGTGTAGATGGTAGTTTCAACAAGAGAGCAACGGTCCAATTATATCCTGTAGCCAACACGTGACTTCTCTACCATGTTCCATATTGGCCGTTTAAAAAGTGGTACCTAGGAGTTTGCCAGCAAGCGCGTTTTATTGTAAAGAAACAAACAGCCCCGGCTAAAGCTACGATCATACTCTGCGCAAGATCCACAATGATCTGCACTTAAACATTACAGACGGAAATATAAGTGGAAAAAATTTAGAAATAACAATGGAAATTAACGATAACCCCTAGACAGGCCAGGTGACCTACACACTCCAGCTGTCACTGCACCGTTGATTTGGAAACGTGTCTTAATGCAAAGAAGCCCATTTCCTGACTCAAGATAAATAATGCGGTTGTACAGTTGTGAAACAATACGACTGCCGTGTCCGGCGCTAGTCATGTAGAGGCCTCTGAGGTACTGCGTCGTTTCGACTCTGGTCCTCCTGCACCTGTCGATTCCGTATTCACGAGAAACCTGTGCGAATCTGACTGGGCATTGACCTTACCGCTGTCTTATCCGACACATTCTGGAAGATTTTTCTCAACACGTTTTAATGGTACAGGGACGAACAAGGTATATTTGGAAATATTTTATAGCCTTCTTTTGACACTGCGTACCAGTTTTGCGTTCAAATTTACTATTTGTGGAAATGTTTGACATAAAAGAGATTTTTAGCTATCATAGACAGAGGGCACATTATGTGGCCAGCTTCATACCTATCTTTTACGAAGCTAGATTATTAACCGCGAATAAGGCATTCCCTTTTCATATTATTACAAATACACTCCTAGAAATTGAAATAAGAACACCGTGAATTCATTGTCCCAGGAAGGGGAAACTTTATTGACACATTCCTGGGGTCAGATACATCACATGATCACACTGACAGAACCACAGGCACATAGACACAGGCAACAGAGCATGCACAATGTCGGCACTAGTACAGTGTATATCCACCTTTCGCAGCAATGCAGGCTGTTATTCTCCCATGGAGACGATCGTAGAGATGCTGGATGTAGTCCTGTGGAACGGCTTGCCATGCCATTTCCACCTGGCGCCTCAGTTGGACCAGCGTTCGTGCTGGACGTGCAGACCGCGTGAGACGACGCTTCATCCAGTCCCAAACATGCTCAATGGGGGACAGATCCGGAGATCTTGCTGGCCAGGGTAGTTGACTTACACCTTCTAGAGCACGTTGGGTGGCACGGGATACATGCGGACGTGCATTGTCCTGTTGGAACAGCAAGTTCCCTTGCCGGTCTAGGAATGGTAGAACGATGGGTTCGATGACGGTTTGGATGTACCGTGCACTATTCAGTGTCCCCTCGACGATCACCAGAGGTGTACGGCCAGTGTAGGAGATCGCTCCCCACACCATGACGCCGGGTGTTGGCCCTGTGGGCCTCACTCGCATGCAGTCCTGATTGTGGCGCTCACCTGCACGGCGCCAAACACGCATACGACCATCATTGGCACCAAGGCAGAAGCGACTCTCATCGCTGAAGACGACACGTCTCCATTCGTCCCTCCATTCACGCCTGTCGCGACACCACTGGAGGCGGGCTGCACGATGTTGGGGCGTGAGCGGAAGACGGCCTAACGGTGTGCGGGACCGTAGCCCAGCTTCATGGAGACGGTTGCGAATGGTCCTCGCCGATACCCCAGGAGCAACAGTGTCCCTAATTTGCTGGGAAGTGGCGGTGCGGTCCCCTACGGCACTGCGTAGGATCCTACGGTCTTGGCGTGCATCCGTGCGTCGCTGCGGTCCGGTCCCAGGTCGACGGGCACGTGCACCTTCCGCCGACCACTGGCGGCAACATCGATGTACTGTGGAGACCTCACGCCCCACGTGTTGAGCAATTCGGCGGTACGTCCACCCGGCCTCCCGCATGCCCACTATACGCCCTCGCTCAAGTCCGTCAACTGCACATACGGTTCACGTCCACGCTGTCGCGGCATGCTGCCAATGTTAAAGACTGCGATGGAGCTCCGTATGCCACGGCAAACTGGCTGACACTGACGGCGGCGGTGCACAAATGCTGCGCAGATAGCGCCATTCGACGGCCAACACCGCGGTTCCTGGTGTGTCCGCTGTGCCGTGCGTGTGATCATTGCTTGTACAGCCCTCTCGCAGTGTCCGGAGCAAGTATGGTGGGTCTGACACACCGGTGTCAATGTGTTCTTTTTTCCATTTCCAGGAGTGTATAATTTTATTTATTTTATAGTACTTATTACCTGGATAATTTGTATACAGCGTTGTCACAGATAATAATAATGATCACGGCGGTAGTCCATTATCTCCAGCCGTCGTGGGAGCGATGGCCTTTGTAGTCTGGTCCTTCAACCACCACAAACCAACCAACCAACCACCTATCGTACAAGTTGACATTTCGAAACTAATAAACGTTCTGAAACGACGAATATCCTGTATTACAAAACAAAAGTTACACGAAGGTTACATTCTTACCTCAAATGTCACTGATACGGAGGCGTTGTAATGCTCTGCAAAGAACTTTGTTGAAACTTATGTCCGTGGAAATGTGTATACGGTGATGTATCATAAATTCATAATCATTATTTCATGCATTTCTTTTTTTTTTAAGATTTTTCTCTTCATTTCCACAACTTCCTCAGTCCCAACAGCTACATGTATTCCAAGTACCGTCATTATTTAAAAATATAAAAGTGGTTTTTCCTTACAACAGAATGAAGATGGCGTTACTCTTACCACCTTTTGTGGCTGAACTGAAATAATAATCGTGTGGGTATCCAATAATATTCATGCCAGTTTGATGTTCGTCGAGTATTGCAGATTTAGTGGCTATTATGTGGTACACATGGGCTTACTATCAGAAGACAACGTAGAAGATGAAGAAGACGTTATTTATGAGCGTAACTCTAGAATTCCTGGTGAAATTTCAGTCTTACTTGATACATGTATGACTTTTTAGCCTGTAGGTATAAAACAACACTACATCCCTTAGAGATGGGAGGGGGATAACGGGGCGACGCCGAAAAATACACTCTAAGACAAACAAATGACGCACCACGAAGGAATTATCGGAATGGGGCAAAAGTCGGTAAGTGTGGTGTACAGTCGTGGACAAAACGAGCGAGACACCTCGCCTTTTCGTTATGCTGATCCGCACAGCTTTGAAGTTTGCTACACAGTATAACAGGCAAGACGACGAACTGCTACCAACATGCTATGCATAGACGTGAAATTGACAAACTATCCGAACTTTGTCGGGCTTTTTTCAGTCAAGTGTAAGACTATTTTAATGCTGATTAGTGTGTTAAACACAATACGTAAATATAAGATATAAATGAAAGAAGAAACGCTAATTAGTATGAACTGTACTAATGAAAATTAATTTAATCTTATCGAGATAACACAACTGTTCTAGTAAGACAAAGTACCCCAGATCGTTGCCAATTAGCAAAATATTATGCGCATTCGCCCGCGAAACGGTTTGTGTCAACTTTCATAACAGTCATAGTGGATTACCGTTGCTGACCTACCATGAAAGTGTGCAAATATAGCAATGCGTGAAGATTCATAACGAAATTCAAAATCATTCAGTGCCACACGTAAGTTAATTCAGTTATTGGCAGAATCGGAAAAGGGAAAACAGCAACAAGTACGAAATTCTGCAAGAGTTTCATATTGACATCCACAGGGCGCCAGTACAGAATAAATGTAGGAATAAAACGTATTGGGGGCGCTAGAATTTCTTAAAATTGCTTTACTGATAGTCTATTTGCTTCCATCGAGATTAGAACCGAAAACAAACCAGACCTCCCTTGCAGTACCAAACACCTTTCACTATGCTAGCAGACAACCCAGGCAAACAGCCCTCTATTATTACCCCAGACATGAATAACCCGATAATTTCGCAATGAAAATGGCAAAATGATATGCAGTTTCTGTTGCATGGAGCTTTCTGGACTCTAAAACATGAATTTTCTACCTTCACTCATCGCTTATATGAGAATCGTTCGGGATGTTAATCGAAATAACAAAATACTGGAGGCTGGTGTGACCGTGCGGTTCTAGGCGCTTCAGTCTGGAACCGCGTGACCGCTACGGTCGCAGGTTCGAATCCTGCCTCGGGCATGGATGTGTGTGATGTCCTTAGGTTAGTTAGGTTTAAGTAGTTCTAAGTTCTAGGGGACTGTTGACCACAGATGTTAAGTCCCATAGTGCTGAGAGCCATTTGCACCATTTGAACAAAATACTGTTATTAGCGAGTAATGGCAACGGGTTCTACACAACGCTGGTGATTGCTTTGAAGGACAGTAACAGGTGCAAACATGTAACTGTTTTGTACTGGTTATGGATAAATAGTTGCCACAATCTAAGTTTCAACCCTCGTATAGTCTTACACATGATTGAAAACAATCTGACAAAGTTGGATAGTTCGTCAATTTCAGGCCTGTACATAGTATGTTGGTAGCACTTCGTCGCCGTGCCTGTTATACTGTGTAGAAGACTTTAAAGCTGTGCGGATCTGCATAACGAAAAGGCGAGGGGTCTCGTTCGTTTTTTCTACGACTGTACATGGACAGATAAAAAAAAACACAGTTTTAAAAAAATCATCATCATTTAAGAATGATTATGCCTTTCAGCGTTCAGTCTGGAGCATAGCGCACTTATAAAATTCCTCCACGAACCCCTTTCGGTGCTAACATTGGTGCCTCTTCTGATGTTAAACCTATTACTTCAAAATCATTCTTAACCGAATCCAGGTACCTTCTCCTTGGTATGCCTCGACTCCTCCTACCCTCTACTGCTGAACCCATGAGTCTCTTGGGTAACCTTCCTTCTCCCATGCGTGTAACATGACCCCACCATCTAAACCTGTTCGCCCTGACTGCTACATCTGTAGAGTTCATTCCCAGTTTTTCTTTGATTTCCTCATTGTGGACACCCTCCTGCCATTGTTCCCATCTACTAGTACCTGCAATCATCCTAGCTACTTTCATATCCGTAACCTCAACCTTGTTGATAAGGTAACCTGAATCCACCCAGCTTTCACTCCCATACAACAAAGTTTGAACGGTGCACAGATAACTTAGTCTTGGTACTGACTTCCTTCTTGCAGAAGAAAGTAGATCGTAGCTGAGCGCTCACTGCATTAGCTTTGCTACACCTCGCTTCCAGTTCTTTCACTGTTTTCCCATCCTGTGAGAATATGCATCCTAAGTACTTGAAACCGTCCAACTGTTCTAACTTTGTTCCTCCTATTTGGCACTGAATCCGTTTATATTTCTTTCCCACTGACATTACTTTCGTTTTGGAGATGCTAATATTCATACCATAGTCCTTACATTTCTGATCTAGCTCTGAAATATTACTTTGGAAACTTTCAATCGAATCTGCCGTCACAACTAAGTCATCCGCATATGCAAGACTGCTTATTTTGTGTTCACATATCTTAATCTCACCCAGCCAGTCTATTGTTTTCAACATATGATCCATAAATAATATGAACAACAGTGGAGACAGGTTGCAGCCTTGTCTTACCCCTGAAACTACTCTGAACCATGAACTCAATTTACCGTCAACTCTAACTGCTGCCTGACTATCCATGTAAAGACCTTTAATTGCTTGCAAAAGTTTGCCTCCTAATCCATAATCTCGTAGAACAGACAATAACTTCCTCCTAGAAACCCGGTCATATGCCTTTTCTAGATCTATAAAGCATAGATCTATAAAGCATAGATACAATTCCCTGTTCCACTGACAAACCAGGGGCTCCTAAGACACAACTTTAAAAAAAAGTTTAATTAAAAGAAACAGCTCGAAAAACTGAGCAATTCAGTAACGTATTGGTCTACCTGTGGGCCTTATGCAAGCAGATATTTGGCTTGGCATTGATTTGTGGAGTTGCTGGATGTCTTTCTGAGGGATGTCGTGTCAAATACTGTCAAGTGGCGCGTTAGGTTGTCAACCCCCGGGATGATTGACGGCCCATACCCATAATGCTCGAAAGTTCTCAGTTGGGAAGAGTTCCGGCGATCTTGATCATGCACGAAGACAAGCAGTATCTATTCCTGCCGTGGGCGGGCGAGTATTAGTTGCTGAAGTGTAAGCCCAGGATGGCTTCCCATGAATGGCGACAAAACAGGGCGTAAGAATATCGTTGACGTACCGCTGTGTTATAATGATGCCGCAGATTACAACCTAAAGGGGTCCTGCTATAAAAAGAAATGGCACGCCATACCATCACTCGCGGTCGTCCCACTGCTGTCCGGCACGTCTCCTGACACTTCTTTGCTGCTCAGCAGGGTCCAGTTGGAAGCGGGACTCATTGCTGAACACAGTTCTACTCCAATCAATGAGATTCCAGGCCGAAGGCATGTCTGAAGATGTCTCGGACAACGGTGGGATACTAACTTCATTGTCGCCCACGGTACGGCCCGATCTGCTGTACCATTTTTTTCATCCTCGGCACTCTTACAGCACAACGGAGCTAGAAGAGAGGACGGCGTTAGCGACCAGTGAAATGCAGACTAACTATGGAACATTTGTAGCAATTTTAACCAGACGTGGAACACATGTGACGTGTTATCTGGAAATAAACACTATTGGGGTAAGACGCCTTCAGCTGTGCTTACGTCGGCGGTAATCTCCGGACATGCATGAACTTTGCATAGCAATATAGTATTTAGCCCCCGACCGTGGGCAAGTGACTTTCAGTTAAAAGGTTTCCTCCGTAAGGAAATATACATAATGGGTGTACGAGTGCAGTTTCCAGACACTAAACTGACGACATATGGAATTTGGGTCTCGCTGTGAAGCGTGCACGGATAGCCTAATTGTTGAGTGATGGCTCGCAGTAAAATCCGCGTTTGAGTCATGGTCCGGCATAAATTTTCACTGTCATCATTCCATTATATATTGATGATTGCATGCATGCATGTCCGAAGGAACTTCGCATCCTACTTCTGAACAACACACAGAGTACTGTATCGTTGTAAGTGACAGTCGCGATAACATTAAACTGCTAGAAGAGAGGGTGGCGTTAGAGACCAGTGAGATGCAGGACTAACTATGGAATATTTGTATCAATTTTAACCAGACGTGGAACACATGTGACGTGTTATCTGGAAATAAACACCACAGGGGTAAGACGTCTTCAGCATCCATAAGGAAAAAGTAAGTGGTCAGCGTTTAGTTGTAACTACTTTATTATTTTTATGCGAGGTAGAGTGATACTTCCAATTATTTTATCACTTGACATTATATAATGATGTTCCTGGTTGCTGAAGTTCCCCAAATAATAAGCTGGAAGACGAGCAGCAATGAACAGAGAATGATGAAGATATCATATGAGCCGTGACCGCGCTTCTTCACAAAGTCTACAGCGAAGATTTAATAACTGTGTTAACCTCGCTGCGGATGCGGCTTCTATAAAGATCTCGTCAGCTTATCCTACGCCGCAGGTGTATATGATTTTCTTTTTGCGCAGGCTCTAATTTGGTACCGTAAATATTCATGAGTTTGCCGGTAATTCTGAAACCCCCACAGAGACTTAATCAAGTTACTCCCACAGATGGGGCTGCTCTGGCGAGCGAGTATCTTTTACAGAAGAGAACAGGGACAGCAAAATTACGAGCCCGGTGAAGCAGGAGCAGCCAGAAAGACGTCTCCAGCGAAATCCTCCAACGAAGCATGTCTCGGATTCTGTGCAATACAGATATGAGGTACAGTGCTGCGTCTCGACGATGAATTGGTCGGTCCCATTTGGATCGGGCACTGTAAACGCCAAGCATCCACTACCCTAGTTGGTCTTTGACGGAAGCTAGAACGTATTCAACTCAGCATATTAGGCGGCATATATTTCTCATCTGACGTTTCTCCCGTGTCTTCGCTGTAACATCCACGAGATAAATTTTAGTTACAGTGGGACGAAAAGAAATTATGCCTGTAACAGTTATAAACATTATCTATTCGAAATATAAAAAAATAGTGAAAACGATGATAAATATTAATTATTTATATAATATTCTATGATGTAATTCGATATATCGATGTGTATCATACAAAGGCAATGATAATTGTAAATTCCTTTTATGATCTGCGTTTGTCTTCCTTCGGTTTTACCTTTTGTTGGTTGGCTTTTGTAGGTTGCGGACGCATATCAAACTGAGGTCTTTAAGAAATTGTAATCATTTGTTAATAGAGTTCATTATTATTATAAATATGAGTGAATAATTATTTGTAACTTTAATTCCTCTCTCAGTAAGCATTATCAGTGTTAATTATTTCTTTCCGCTGCAAGGTACGCAGCTATTGATGATAGCGATTTGTATCGCGTTTTTGTGTGTTTTCCTTAAAAACAAATCAAATGTTTGCTTGATGAACTCTAAATAGTGCACAATACGAAACAGGAGTTTATAGAGATTAATAAGCATTTCAAATACTTACTTATTTGTTCTAAGAATAGAAAGTCTCTATCAATTGTCTGCCGCCATCTTTACAATTATCTCAGCGACAAATTCAAATTACGCAACTCTGCAGATACAAATGCCTAACGTAATACAAATGTGTAAAACTAAATGTGCACCGGTGGTCCCGAACTCATTTTAATGAAAATGATTCGAATCAGATTGGTTCTTTAAAAACAGTGCTCATAGCACAAGCCTTATAACAAACTTTTCTAACTGATGTATGGAGCCGAAATTAATTATGCACGAGTTGCGAAGAATATTGTTTCAGGTAACATACGTCAGTGTTGTGCGTGGCCGATATTCGGTGGTTTTAATGATAATTTTGCTAAAGATAACTGCTTCCAGCATAATCTATAGTTGTATAGAATCTGTTGTATGTAATGTGATTTAGTGACACACAACTTACAGACAACACTTTAACACGACGCTAACTTGGAGTTCTTTAGCAACTTGACCAAATCTTTAGCCGGGAGAAAAATTATTTAGTAATTATTCGATGTAATAAAATAACATTATCATTTTCATTTACAAGTTAGTTAAATACCAAACCACTGAATAAAACAGCGAACGCCACATCGCAGTTTCGGCAGTGGACAATCTGTAGGGGGATGCAAGACAAGATAGACAAAATTTCTAGTTGGTTTGATAACTGGCAGCTTGATGTAAATGTAGAAAAAATTAATTCAATGCAGATGAGTTGGATGGAATCTAGCAATGTTCGAATACAGCATTAGTAGTTTACAGCTTAAAGTAAAGGCAGATATATCATTACAGTAATTCAGATAAGATACTTACTCAATTTGACTTAAAGGCACTACTAAAGAAACATGTTAAGCTCGAGAGAACCAAAGTCATTAACTTAGCCTGTAAATCTGACATGCAGAAAGAAGTCGGCAGTATCATCTCTTTCTTCCCTCCAAATCATAGGTACAGCAAAACTGAGATACTTCTGCTGGTTCTTGCTCCGGCACCGCACACATTCAAAATGTGTTTTTGCAGCATACTAGTAATGTAACGTTAACTTCAGAGTGTGTATGATGAATTTTCCCCGCAAAAGGAGTTATTTTTAACTTTCTATATGGTATGATGACTTTACATAGCTATAGCAAAATCGGTGAGCGTAATTCTTGATTTTTCGGCGATGTTGTTTTCGCTGAGAGAGCTGGAGTCATACTGACCTGCTTCAAACTAGAAGCAAGGTTAGCTGAAACCCCATCTCTTTCTGCTACAGAGTTGTCATCTCCATCTCTGTATACAGAGCTACCATCTTTGACTGTGCCTCCAGTGTTATTTTCAAGGTCTTAAAGGGAACACAGATAATTAGCTGTATCTTACATCTTTGTCAAGTACTTGTGTTTATATTTAACATAGCTATATGATATACGGGCTATACTGATCCTAAGACTTCTCATTGAAGGTAGGTTGAAACGTCCCCTTAGAAAAATTATACATGACTGTGCTTAAACTGACACACAACATTTTTAACGCAACGCAATCTGACTTAATAATTCCTACAAATGAATGGCCCTGACTAACATTAAACTATACCTTTCACAAATCACTTACCTCACAAAAATCTTCGTTACTCGAACTACTGCAAAACAGCGAGCGCCACTACTTCCAGCTAAATAAAAGATTCAAACTACTGAAGCCACTAACTACTGATAGGCATATTTAGCAAATGAAAGATTTTGATAGAGAACAAACAATGTATTTACCTTAATAGTGTTCAAAAGTGAGTCCATGATATCCAATATTACAAATGTACTCTTTCTGAGGGACACACGTCTAGATCGGCCGCTCTCAAAATTTCGCGCTCTCTCTCCCCACATCCACCACTGCTGGCGGCTCACCTGCAACTGCGGAACGCTACGCGCTGTTAACAGCCAACTGCCCAACACCACAATAGCCAACAACAATGCAAACCAGCCACAAACTGCACACAGCACAGCTAGTGATTTTCGTACATAGCGCTACGTGGCGTTACCAATGCAAAAACCTAAACAGCCTACTTACATAGCCCCCATGCTACCCACAAAAAATATTACAAATTGTTTTGGGCACTGGCCAATACATATCTGTTAAAATGTTTTCACAATTACAATAACAAAGAAATCAAATGCACACACTTATTGATACAATGTTGGTCAAAAGCTAAAATTTTCTCACAGTCCATAAAGGCAGTCCTGATCATTCATCACAGTAAAATTGCAGTGGTTGTTTTTTCAAAGTCCGAGCAGTAAAAGAAAATACACACGGAAGTACTGGATTTCCATGCAGTCATGAAGAAGTAGTGTTGTCGTTACAACGGAGAGACAATGCTGGCTCTTGACATGCTGAGAGTATGGTATTGGTGGGCCACTAGAGGTGCAGACACACTGCAGTCCTTGTAGAAATAATGGTATTTGTGGATCATCAAAGCTGCAAACTCACTTCAGTCCTTGTAGAGACAGCCAGCAGCCGTCTGTTGCGACTGTGCAAGTGGACAATCACAATCGAAGAGTCTTGTATTATATAGCAAGTCCATAAATCACCACTTGTGCACTCACAAAGTTTTTGGAATTATCCTTAGAACCAGGAATGCTGTTAACCAGTCCCTTGCTGAATTATAAACACAAGTGCAAACACTGACAGTCCCTACTTCTCACATATTGTCCATATACTATGACCAACAGAAACGTGTGCAGTGAAATGTAACTTACAAGTTACTTTATTTGATGAACTGGTGTCAATTACAATTTTATAACATAAGAAAACAATAACAAAGGTACAAAATACATCATTAAAGAACATAACAATACAGATAACATTTGTAGTAAAACAGGCTTGACAAAAGATTAGAAATAAACATGTACATCAGTGTTACAAGAGTTATGACATAAGTACATACATAAAAGATCAGAATAACTTTCGAAACATCAACTTCACACATGAGCATTAAAACAAAACAGAATAAATAATGTTTAAACATCCTTACAAAGTAAATAACATAGTATTAGAAAAATTCTACAACATAAGTCTTATCAGATAAACACATAAAGACAGGAAGAACACAAATACACAAGATACACAGGGACATAGTGGGATAACACAGGAGGAAAGGACAGGGTTTGTTTTCAGTGTAACATTTGATACTGCATTCCAACCCAAAACTTCATTCCATAGATCTTTCATCTTATTTAAACATGTATTTCCACCAAAACAATCTTATCCAAACATGCTTTCTGTATTTATATGTTCACGTATTTCTTACCTCATTATTTATTTTCCATTATCTTACCTCATCATTTATTTCCAAGAAAATCCTACCTAAACCTGTTGTCCCTAAACCCTACTTTTTTGTTCATATCCTATTTCAAAATACTTTTTTGGCCAAACCATTTTCTTATAGCTTCTCAATGCATTTCTTCCAATTCATCACAACTTGTTCTCTTATATAGACTACCGCATATTAAGCTAACTTAAATTTACTAAGCTCAGATGCTAAACTAAGGGACGAGGCAATGCAGCAGCACAAAACAATTAACACAAACAGCAATGACAAAAAAATGGAAACTGAAAAAGCAAGCAGCAGTATATCTAAATTAGCAAAGCACATGCAGCATTACAACTAAAATAAGGCAATGTGCAGCAAATAAGAAAAGTAAATAAGTAGTAAAACTGGCTTAACAGAGTAATACAAAGTCAAATTCAGTAACTCTATGCCTGGCAAACAGCTCCAGCAAATGCTATAACTTAGACCGCAAAAGCAACATTGTAAATTGTTACTCATTAGTAGCGTCGTGATATAATCGTGTAGATGTCACATAAACTAACCACTGTGTCATCTGGTATCTTGCATAAAGTACTTTAAATACTGTAGCTATACCACAAAAATTACTACTAAAACATGTTTTACTTTCCAGAAGAATCCATAAAAACTGTGCAGATATAAAACAGATACAGTGCAAAAGCAATAATATAAATTGTGTCACTCATTAGTGTAGCTGTCAAATAAACTAACCACTGTGTCATCTGGTATCTCTCAGAAAGTACGTTAATCCAGAATGTATTTTCAAGTAAACCAAAATGTTGCATTAAAATCTCATTAGCAGTACCAGTATATGTTCTAAGTATGTGAGTCTTATAGTCGTTACGTAATCGTTCAACTAACAAGCAAGAATGTATACACACAATAACACTGTGTCGTCTGTTCACTATAACAATGCACGCGTAAATACTGTCTAAATATGTTCCCTAGGTTCTAGTCCGGATAGTTAACTTCAAAACATTGTTTCATGTCAACAATTTCTCAGTGGAACAAATGTACTAGTAGCGTGAAGTGAAAAATTTTATGGCAAAGACTAAGTTAAAAAGCACATTATCTTCCAATAAACGGTTTTACATGTGAAATGTAGTGCAATCCTTTATCCTTCCTAGTACGCAGAGTTTCATCTTCAAAGCAATTATCATGTTGTATTCAGCGGTAAGGAATGCTAAAATGTTTCTCAAGGTTAACGTCTATGTTATTTTTCGCTGAGCCAGCCGGCGGACGAGGCTGCCTGAGGTGTGAATCATTGCCTATTGTCTCTTTGTTGGCGCGCATCGTTATTGGGATTTAGAGACCTAACTTCTACAAATTCGCCTTCTCGAGAGGGTCCTGCTATGTTTGAATACCGCCAGTTCTGATGCAGTTCAGGTCTGTCGTTACGATTATATCGTCTGTCTTCATGTCGGTAGATTCCATAATTTCTTTCTTGTCGGTCACCTGGTGGAGAATTTCTCCCTGAATCGTAACTGCGCGCTGGACCTTTGCGTCTGAAGTTATTCTGTCTCCCTTGATAATAATTATTTTGTTTCCCATATTGTCTCTTTCTCTGATTCTCTCTGTGATAGTCATTACCGCGGAGAGGTGATCTTTCCCTGCAATTATTACTACTCTGCCAACGGTTGTCATACGGGTGTTGTCTGTTTTGGTCACGATTTACGTTGTAAGAATAACCTTGTCGTGTCCATTTATTATTGCTGTCATCGCGGAATTGTGACGGATGTGACCTGTAATTCTTGTGCTCCTGTTTTCGCGTTCCGCGATTGTCAGTGTCAATTTCCAATTCTTGTGACAGTCCCTGAAAAGCTTCAATGTCGTCTTTGCAACGCCTTGCCAAAACAATATGTCGTAAATGTTCAGGCAATTTGATTAAGCAAATGCGGATGAGTTCTGAGGGGCTGTAAGGGTTTGACAGGTACTGATTCTTCTGCAACATGTCTTCAAAATATTTCACAAGACAGGAAAATTCAGATTGTTCGAAATGTTTCATCATTATGATGCTATGTTTTACTCGGTCTTGTGTAGCTTGAGACCAATACGCTGAGAGGAAGGCATGATAAAATTCTCCTTCACTGTGACAATCGTGAATGTCCCATCGCATTCTTTCAGCTGGTTCATTCTCTAAGTAGCCACACATAAATTCTAATCTGTTCTCAAATGACCAGTTGGGAGGAAAACAATGAGAGAATTCATGGAGCCACGGTTGTGGATGAATGTCGTTGCCAGAATTCCTAAATGTTTTGAATTTACGTGTAGTAATGAACAGCTTATAGTTAAAATCATCGTGTCGGCGAGTCGCACATCGGTCATTGTTATGTCGTGTCAGCGGTTACATCTCAAAATTCGGTGCACCTTGCCAATTTGTTTCGTAATTTCCGAAATGACCTGTGTTATTATTTTGCGGCTTTTCCGTATTTCTATGTCCCTCTTCCCGTGTTGGAGCGCGAGTGTCCTCTGAAATATGTAATTTTTGTATTACCTGCGTCAACTGATCTTGTACTTCACGGATTTCTCTTTTGTGTTGCGTATTAATTTGATTCTGATTTTGTTTGAATTTCTTAATTTGTTCATACTCTTCTGTGTCAGTGATGGCAACAGGTCTTGTGTCATTCAGATCATCATCTGTCTTTGTAGATAAGTTAGTGAACTTATCCGAAAGTCCGGCTACTTTCTCCGATAATGTACTTATTTCCTCAGTGTATTTTTCTGAACCATGTTTCAGAGTGTCTATTTGTGTTTAAATCGTATCTACTGTGTCCTTTAAGTTTTCCTGAGTTTTTGAAAGTTGCGTAACAGAATCGGTAGATGCAACTGAGTCAATTTTAGCTTGCAAGGTCTCATGATTTTCATGTACAATAGTTTGCAGTTCTTTTATGGCTGCTTCGTGATTCTGTAATGTATTTTTATGCCGCGAAAAAATAGGTTGGAAACGCTTACAAATTTGTTTTTTCACGTCATTACAGACTTTTTGACATTGCGATTCGATTTTATGTAACTCAGTAGTTAATCTTCACGTGTTTGTTATAGCGTGGTGTGAAGATTTTGTTCCGTTTCGTCTAACTGTTGCTGTGTTTGTCTATGGTGTTCTTCCATTGTGTTTAACTTTTGAAGACTTTGTTCCATTGTGTCTAGCTTTTGAAGCTTTTATCCCATTTGTTGCATTAATTGTAATAAGAATGCACTGGTGTCTGAAACATGTTCCTCAGTGCCTTTCGGTAGTGCGTTTGAACCAGCAATATTCCCATTTTGAAAAGCAGAAAATGTGTCTTGACTTATTTGAGAAAACGGCGAGGACGCAAAACCTGAATCTACAGTATTTGCAAGATTGCGTCATGTCATTTCAGAATCCTGAGGCGAGCTATTGCCGACCGATCGATCGATAATGCTTCCCTGTTCACTATTTGTTTCACTGTCTACGCTATTATTTGCTGCCCGCTCCATTTCCCTATGCACAATTACCAAATTACTACTTTGAATGTCTGTTAATTCACTACACAGTGGTGCTGATAAGCTACGCTCGTCGTCACTATTATTTCTCAGTTTACTTTGGAACCTAGTGTTACGTTTTTCACACGCCATTATTGTCACAATATTTCACACTGATAACACAGAAAAGCACAATTTGAAGAGCAAAATAAGAAAACACATTAACATAGCATTGAAAATAACATCTCGTTAATTGCAAGCGCAGCTGCCAAATACTTGGTGCAAATCTACATGCATGCCACAACTGTCTTACTGAACAACGATGAAAAACTAAAACTACAAGGAAATTCTCTCTATAATTACGCGCTAGCAATAAACAATAGCTAAACTTATTACAGAAACTACAAGAAAAAATCCGAAGATTCCAGTGAGGTATTCCTCGGCTAAGGGTCGACATATGAAACGTCCCCTTAGAAAAATTGTACATGACTATGTTTAAACTGACACACAACATTTTTAGCGCAGCGCAAACTGACTTAATAATTGCTACAAAAGAATGACCTGGCTAACATTAAACTATACCTTTCACAAATTACTTACCTCACAAAAATCTTGGTTACTCGCACTACTGCAATATAGTGAGCGCCACTACTGCCAGCCAAATAAAAGATTCAAACTACTGATGGCACTAACTACTGTTGGGCATAGTTAGCAAATGACTTGCAGGGTTAAGGAAGGACAGATCTATGTTCCTAGCATTTTTAGACTCAGAGAAGACTTTTGACAATGTTGACAGCAATACTCTCTTTCAAATTCTAAAAGTGGTAGGAGTAAAATACAGCGAAAGAAAGGCTACTTAGTTTGTACAAAAACCAGATAGCAGTTACAAGAGTCGCATAGCATGAAAGGGAAGCAGTGGTTCAGAAGGCAGTGAGATAGCGTTGTAGCTTATCCCAGTAGGAATTAAAGCCCAGGGAGAAGAAACAACATCTAAGGATCGTCGGTGACATTGTAATTCTGTCAGAAACACCAAAGGACCTGGAAGACCAGTTGAACGTAGTGGACAGTGTCTTGAAGACATAAGATGAAAATTAACAAAAGCAAACCGAGGATATGGAATGTAGTCGAGTTAAATCAGGTGATGCTGAGGGAATTAGATTAGGAAGCGAGACACTTAAAGTAGTGGTTGAGTTTTGCTGTTTGGGAAGCAAAATAACTGATGATGGTCGAAGTAAGGAGCATATAAAATGTAGACTATCAATGGCAAGAAAAGCGATTCTGAAGAAGAAAAAGTTATTAACATCGAGTATAGATTCATCGAGTATAGATTTAAGTGTCAGGAAGTCCTTTCTTACAGTATTTATGTGGAGTGCAGCCATGTATGGAAGAGAAACATGGACAATAAACTGTTTTGACAAGGAGAGAATAGAAGCTTTTGAGATGTGGTGCTATAGAAGAATCCTGAATATTAGATGGGTAGATCACGTAACTAATGAAAAGGTACTGAATAGAATTGGGGAGAAGAGAAATTTGTGGTACAACTTGACTAGAAGAAGGGACCTGCCTGGAAGAAGGGATTGGTTGGTAGGACACATTCTGAGACCTCAAGAGATCACAAGTTTACTGTTGGAGGGAAGTGTGAGGGTTAAAAATTGTAGAAGGAGACTATGAGAGGAATACAGTAAGCAGATTCAGAAGGATGTCGGTCACAGTAGTTACTCGGAGATGAAGAGGTTTGCACACGATAGAGTAGCATGGAGAACTGCATCAAACTAGTCTTTGTACTGAAGTCCACAATAACATCAAGAACATTGTATATTGAAATGACTCTGCATTGTGATAATAAACTTAAAAATTTTTGAACACTTGAACGGCTCTTATACCTAGTAGGGTACTACCTAAATGTTGAGGTAGCGAAAAAACGTGACGTGACTGAGCGAAGTGAGTTACACTTTTGAATTCAGCGTGTACTAAATATAAGAGATCATTTAAAGAACAGGTGAGCTCAGAAAAAAGTTATGAAACGCAGACCAGTGTAACATGTATAGACAGTTTTGTTTTTAGGTCGGTGGCTATTTGTTTGATATTCATATCTACACTGGTACAAAATGTTTCGTAAATGATCCACTTTTCAAAAAATCAGTTATCCTAACACATCCCGTCCTCAATTGTTTCGGATACTAGATGCCTTACTGTACTTGCATTAGCTGTTCGAGCAGGGCAACTTGTTTTGGCCATATTCTTCACATCCACCAGAGGAAAAAAAGTCGACCCAACTCAAATTACTTAATTAGTGGGGCGAAACGGTGTCACCACAGAAACATGGCAGCTGACTGGGCAATACGTCCACCGTAATCGATGGTGCATGGCGAAGTGGGCTGCATGCCTGTCCCGCTGAAACCGTACATTATCGTTCAGTTCGCTCCATTGTGGTCTGCACGAAGTGCTGCATCATGTCGCAGCATTGATCCGAAGTCACACCAGCCGTCACACATTCTTCCCTGCATTATTAAGGCATAACGCACCAGACGTAGCTGTCCTGTACGTGGCACTAACACACTAGTCCTAGAACAGCATTTAGTGAGGTTATTTATTTAATACGCCAAACAGGTAACAATTCTCTTTGTACCTAAAACGAAAACAGTGGATAATATGTAATAGAGACGAGTTGACTGAAGAAACGAAAATGCAATTCAAAAAAATTTGTAACGCGAGCTGCGCCATCCAGTATGTTAGTGATACATGTGACCTGGTGTTCTGTAACTTACAGAAAAGGCATGTGTTCCGAACAGTAAAAGGACCTCAGCAAGTTACCACTGATCGTTAAAGCACAAACTGCGTAATGAAGTCAGTTACTTATGTGGAGTTAATCACATTTGTAATTAATTACGTAGCTGAAATTAAAACATTCATTATTTGTAATTAATTACGTAACTGAAATAGACTGAAACGTTAATTATTGAATGATAATACACAGTTTCTCTCTCGAATTTGAGCAAAAGTTGTGAATTTGTTATTCATTTGTTTGAATTTGATGTTACGTAACAATTGCTGACATGCGTTTAGGTGGCAACTGAAAGTGCACCAGTGTAAGCCCAAATAATAATGCCAAGCTTACGAAGTGAATTGAAGTTAAATATTACTGCCTTAAACACTTTCGTACCAGTGAACCTTATATTGATTTGCTACTAGCACAACGTAACGCGGTATAGATTGAGCAACGTTACTCACAATAATTTTGATTGTCGTCAAGTTTTGTGATGTACGATTAATCAACATTTCCTACCAGACTTTATAACTATTAAGCTCAACATGATGTCATAAGATTACAGCAGTCAACCTAGGTAATGCCGAAATTACAATAGCCAAAATCACACAATAAGTTTGTAGATCACGTAAAATATGATCTCTTTCATTAATTATGTCTTTACACTTTGCCAGTATTATGCAGTTATTTTCAATATGCGCTACGTTTCTTTCTGAAATGATTATACACTCCTGGAAACTGAAATAAGAACACCGTGAATTCATTGTCCCAGGAAGGGGAAACTTTATTGATACATTCCTGGGGTCAGATACATCACATGATCACACTGACAGAACCACAGGCACATAGACACAGGCAACAGAGCATGCACAATGTCGGCACTAGTACAGTGTATATCCACCTTTCGCAGCAATGCAGGCTGCTATTCTCCCATGGAGACGATCGTAGAGATGCTGGATGTAGTCCTGTGGAACGGCTTGCCATGCCATTCCCACCTGGCGCCTCAGTTGGACCAGCGTTGGTGCTGGACGTGCAGACCGCGTGAGACGACGCTTCATCCAGTCCCAAACATGCTCAATGGGGGACAGATCCGGAGATCTTGCTGGCCAGGGTAGTTGACTTACACCTTCTAGAGCACGTTGGGTGGCACGGAATACATGCGGACGTGCATTGTCCTGTTGGAACAGCAAGTTCCCTTGCCGGTCTAGGAATGGTAGAACGATGGGTTCGATGACGGTTTGGATGTACCGTGCACTATTCAGTGTCCCCTCGACGATCACCAGAGGTGTACGGCCAGTGTAGGAGATCGCTCACCACACCATGATGCCGGGTGTTGGCCCTGTGTGCCTCGGTCGTATGCAGTCCTGATTGTGGGGTTCACCTGCACGGCGCCAAACACGCATACGACCATCATTGGCACCAAGGCAGAAGCGACTCTCATCGCTGAAGACGACACGTCTCCATTCGTCCCTCCATTCACGCCTGTCGCGACACCACTGGAGACGGGCTGCACGATGTTGGGGCGTGATCGGAAGACGGCCTAACGGTGTGCAGGACCGTAGCCCAGCTTCATGGAGACGGTTGCGAATGGTCCTCGCCGATACCCCAGGAGCAACAGTGTCCCTAATTTGCTGGAAAGTGGCGGTGCGGTCCCCTACGGCACTGCGTAGGATCCTACGGTCTTGGCGTGCATCCGTGCGTCGCTGCGGTCCGGTCCCAGGTCGACGGGCACGTGCACCTTCCGCCGACCACTGGCGACAACATCGATGTACTGTGGAGACCTCACGCCCCACATGTTGAGCAATTCGGCGGTACGTCCACCCGGCCTCCCGCATGCCCACTATACGCCCTCGCTCAGAGTCCGTCAACTGCACATACGGTTCACGTCCACGCTGTCGCGGCATGCTACCAGTGTTAAAGACTGCGATGGAGCTCCGTATGCCACGGCAAACTGGCTGACACTGACGGCGGCGGTGCACAAATGCTGCGCAGCTAGCGCCATTCGACGGCTAACACCGCGGTTCCTGGTGTGTCCGCTGTGCCGTGCGTGTGATCATTGCTTGTACAGCCCTCTCGCAGTGTCCGGAGCAAGTATGGTGGGTCTGACACACCGGTGTCAATGTGTTCTTTTTTCCATTTCCAGGAGTGTAGTATCCAGTGAACGTATCACAATGAAATAATAACTTCACTTATTTATTATGATTTCCCCTTTAATGAAATGGCAAAAATTAAATTTTACTTGTTATTGCATTCAAGTGCTTTAGCATTAAACAATATTATTTTAATTATGAGTCATTCTGTATTGATGATGATAGAAAGAGGAGCCTATTGTTATTTGATGACTTAGGAAAATTCTTAACACTGAATAATGTTTATAGTTTACAAAAAGCACTATAATGTTCACTGATATTGATTCTACGATACTGGCAAGCCTTCAACAATACTACATTGCTGAATGGCATTTTCTTATTTTGTAGTGAGGTGGTTGTAGTTGGCGTAACGTAATGATTTTGTAGCAATATTGGCAACAGGCTATTCCTTCAGTAAAAGGCAATTTTTATTAACTTTGGTCGCACAGTTCTCTTCTTCCAATAATCATTTTTGCCAGTTCTTCTTGATTAAACATGATAAAATATAATAAAAATGATCAAATATAAATAAAAAAATTACATTGCCTTGCCAGATTTTGGATATCGCAGTGATAATGTAGTGTATTTTTCACACTAACTTATACACTTTACATCCACCCTCAACCACAGTTTGCTTGCAACTTTTACTCTCCGTCTGTTTTCGCGCGCGTCTTCACGATGTTAATACCACACGACCCTCGCATGATGTCTGGGGTCTCTTTAGACCCCAGTGCTCGTTTAACTACAAACAAACAGTTTTAATGCGGGTGTAGACTACTCATCCTCCAGATATGCTGTTCACGGACTTTTTGTTATAACTGGGTAAAACATTTATGATTGTATCACAGTTTGTAGTACAAAAGTTTGAAATTTTTACAGTGGTTTCAGAAGATACCTCAGGTATACAATATGTGATTTGCAGTGTTACATATAAGTTTTGTTACGAAAATAAATCTTGGCAACAATGCACCTTATAAACCAACATTTATTTGTGCATTTTTGTAAACAATGAACAAAAAATACATTCACATGCATTGTTATGACAAATTCACATTTTGGAATTGCGTTTTGTGCAAGGAAGACGTGGTGTTATAGTTTATTCGTTATTGAGGGTGGTATTTGTTTTGCAAGGGGTACAGTCTCGAGCAATGTGGCAGATTTGAGGAAGAGTGGTAGTGATAATGAATCAATTTTTGGGAACGAGGATGACAGTGATGCTGATGGAGATATGATAGACAAAGATATACAGGTTAGACATGTAGTTGATATGAGCGACTGTAAATACGATGGTAATGGTATACAGGTAACGAGTACACCTACGTTTATGTCTAGAAGTGGACACATATAACACAGTACCACCAGATGTGCGCAAGCACGTTTCAAGCAATGTAATACGTGAAACTGCGCATATTCCATGTCACCTTGGAACATAATTACAGACAAGGGCAGATTGTTTCAGACTTCTTATCATCAATGACATGCAGAGTGTAGTAGTAATGCATACCAATAATCATGCAAAAGATAAAAAAAATTCTGTATCCAACTCCTGAACGTTGGATTGAACTTGATTCTACAAAGCTACAGGCATTATGTAGTATACTAATAATAGCTGGCTTCCATAAGGCATGTGGCAAGCCTTTGAGTAAATTTTGGTCAGAAGAGTATGGATTACCTATTTTTCGAACCACAATGAGGTTTTCAAGATTTCGTGATATTTTGATTTGCCTCCAGTTCGATGATAAACTTACAAGGGAATAAAGAAAAGCTGCTTCTGGATCAAAAGCTGAACCTTTAAGAGCTGGCTTTGTAATATTCGTCTTACGTTCCTGGACCGTATATTACGGTTGATATGCATATGTGTACTTTCAGGGGACGGTGTCCATTCAAGGTGTACATTCTTCGAAACCTGGAAAGTATGGGATAAAAATGTCGACTGCTGTAGATTGTGAGATCAGTTATGTCACAAATGCACAAGTTTATGTGGGGAAATATGCTGAAGGAAGGGAAATAAATCAAAAGAAACGAGTGATACATGAATTAGTTGATCAACTGAAGGGAAGTGGTAGGAACATTATCATTGCAATTTTTTGCATGTTTTAATTTGGGACAAGAAATCCTTGCTAATAAATTTACACTTGTGGGAATCTTACGGGCCAACCGAATGGAGATACCAAAAGAAATGTTGCCATCAACGCAGAGGCGTCCGTCATCGGCCACTTTGGGGTATGCACGAAATACTGTTTTAGATTTGTATGTTCCTACATAATATAAAAAGAATTGTTGTCTACTCTACACGAAAAATTTGATGTAAGTGAGCATGAGCATAAAACACCTGAAATAATAATGTCCTACAACTTAACAAAGTCAGGAGTTGATATAGTTGATAAGATGGATAGACATCATACAGTGAAACGTGGAACAAGTAGGTAGCCATTTGCTATATTTTTTGATATACTTCATTTAGCTATTCTCAGTGCTTACGTTCTGTATTGCAAATTTGTACATGATATGAGAAGTAAAAAGAGAACTCCTCTCAGAACTTGGAAAAGAACGATTCAAACCTCGCATTGAACGACGAATTCTGTCTACCCAGTACAGTATGCAGTGCTGCTTCCAGCAATAATATCTTGAGGCTTCAAAGGAAAAATAACACGATAACCAAGAAGTCAATGTTCCAAATCTGAAAAGAAAATGGTGCCATTCCTGCCGAATGTCATAGGACAAGAAAGTGAATCAACAATGTGATGGGTGTCACAAGCTTGTCTGTAAAGATCATGCTAGGTTAAGCGTATTGTGCAATGATTGTTCATCATATGACACAGAGAGCGAGTAGGAGTGTTTTTATTTTAAAATTTCATGTAGGTGATATTACACATAACATTGATAAATTACAGTATTGTTACACAGTGTGTGGGTTATTAGTAATTTGTGATAAGATAATTTTTGGAAGTAAGCAAACTAAACAAAATATTTTTCATATTTCAAACTAATGTAGTAAATATTATCAACTTATATGTAACTTAATTATATTAAGAAACTATGAAGTTGTAATATCAACATTTTGCATATGTTTCTCAATAAATTATAACAACTTTTGTGGATATATTTCAAATTTTATCGCCATAAAGTTGTTTGAATCACTTTGGGGTAAAAAAAGATCGCAAGTATACAATATGTTTTTCCAGAGTTGATACCATGAAGGAGTTAACAATATCTTTGGATTTTGTACAATGCAAGGTCTCTGACATTGCCAGAGCCTCTATTATATTCGTTAACAATCTTGACTTCAATATACATTACATCCCATCAATCAATCAGGACGACCAACGAAGAGATAAGGCCAACATTTTTGTTGAATCCCTTTGGTATCGGAACATGCCAACACTCACTCCTTGAAATGGAAGATCAAAGATGAAGAAAAACAAGAATAAGAATAAGAAATGCAAACAGATCGGATTCCTCAACTAACGGTTTAAGTACATAAGAATGTGCATCAGGAAATGTTTAGTTTTTGAACTACTACATTGCCATGCATAACATGTCCATTAAAACAATTTTCATCACGCTTGTCGCTTGCTGCATTTTACCAATGTTTCGTAACAAATCGCACATTGTCCTTGAATATTAGCCTTACCTGGGTTTCAAAAAGCGGCTATCCAGTACCTCCTTTGGTTGTTCATGTAAACACTCCAACGTCGATTATTCAAGTCCTGATTTTTCTGTTGGATTTCAGTTCTGAAATCGGTGTTCGCTTCATATAAACGCTCCATCCAGTTTAAATGATGATTGAATTTTTAGGTGAATTAAATAACATAAGTATTTCAAGGTTGCATACATTTATAATTTGTTTACTATGTTGAAATTATCAAAAAATCGTATATTATTATATTACAACATTATTGATCTACTTTTGTGGGCTATCAAGTCGTATGATTGTAAGAGATTTGAAACAGGACGAGCAAGTGAAACCAGTAGGTAAGTCAACCACATATAAGACACTAATACAACCAATTCTACAGTGACACTCCGTATTTGAGAGCCTTACAATTAGGCCAGACAGCTGAAATTAAGAAAATTCAATCAATTTCTTTACGTTGTATTCCAAGGCCGCTAAGAATTCGTTGGTGATTAATATAATAGTTATCACGTAGCTATAAACTTAGGTAGTGTATGAATGTTGTTCACGCACTCCTACATGCTATTAATCACTCAAAAGCCGGAGTAGGCCTGCAATGGATGTTAATAAATTTTTGATTTTGACGAATATTTGTAGCCACGGTGAATCCATGGTTTCGGACCTCCAATAAACTAAAATAATTAATAGAAATCGTACTAGGAGGAAATGAAACGAAAATGCGCAGCTCAGGGAACAAAATAATCTTGGTAACAAAGGACACGTACCACTATCGGACAAATGTAGAAAATTGGTATCAGGGGAAGACTGTAACAACATTTATGTTCGCTACTGCTAAACACAATATTACGTAATGCAAAGGAATGGGGACCGGGTATTTGAGGAACACATGCCTCGATCTCGCGTATCTGTTTCCCCCCGACGCGTATTCTCCTGATGCTGCGGGCGCCAACTAAAGTTTAATCCTGTAATGTTCATTAATTAATTGCAGGTTGCGGGAGCATTCACTCAATGAAGACCACAAATCTTTGGTAAAGACCCACGCACCGGACCATTATAATTAAAGTGCAGCTAATCACAGAGATTCAGTTTGGGCTGTAATTATCGAATGGTAGCGAAACTTGATAGATATGCGAACGTGTTAATGTGGGACCGATTTACCCTTTGAGAAAATGGCCATCACGTGCAAATGTGAAGCTGTATACTCTCCATAAGACGGTATGACATCCACGCTGTCATTTGACACGCCATAACGTGAGTGAACCATATGGCTATCGAGAAGAGAGACACAATTCAAATGGCTCTAAGCACTATGGTACTTAACATCTGTGGCCATCAGCCCCCTAGACTTAGAACTACTTAAACCTAACTAACCTAAGGACATCACACACATCCAAACCTAAGGCAGGATTCGAACTTGCGACCGTAGCAGCAGCGTGGTTCCGGACTGAAGCGCCTACAACCGCTCGGCCACAGCGGCCGGCCAAGCAAAGTGGAGGAATTCCCGATCCTAATCCATTAGGCGTGGGAGCTTTTTTATACGTCTTTCTTGCAATCATAGCGCAAAAATTAGAACTAATCTTTTTCCAATGTAAATCGGGTCCGCATTACACATCAGATATCTGCCAAGTTTCGATGTCGTAGAATAATTACAGTCCACACTGCACCTCTGTGAGTAGTTTCACTTTAATTGCAACCACCGTTATTTTCTACCTGCAATACACAATGATGTAGGTTGCACTGTTTACGACTGATTTGAGCACACAATTGTACTGATTAGTAATTGACAGTTCAGCCACAGGTCTGTTTGGAGTACAATGAAATCTATCGTCGTACTGTCCAGTCTCTGTTCAATTACTATCAACACAGTCACGCAAAAAATCTGTGTTCAGATAATTTGCTCCGCGTTTGATTAACACATCCCTCGCCGTTAACGATCGTTCGCCCTAACGATGCACCAATGATTTTTTTCCCGTTTCACGACTAAGCTGATTGCTGAACTCGCGCCACAATATGCGAACGAAAGTATTTCCGTCCGTGAATTTTATTCATCTACTTTATATCTCTCAATTATTATGATGACAGAATTATAATAAAGTCCACGCTTATTGGTCCCGTAACGGTAACCGTCGCGACACGACATACGAATCTGGAAATTTCTCTTTTCGTAATAACTCACTGATACTGAGGCTGTGAAGTAAAATACGTAACTTTCGTGATAAAAGTCTTCGCCGTTTTTGTGAAATACGCAGTTTATGGTTTAGTAAGCCACGACTCCGGAGCTGCATATGACGTCTATTACGAAAGTTAACGCACGCCCCAACAAGTAGGTTCCACGCTCTCGAGAGAGAGGAAAGTATTGATACTGCGGCTGGTAGGTAGCGATATTGCAGTATGCTACCAAGTTCTTCAGCCGACATCGGATCTCTCGCTTTGGGATGAATGAGATAATACAGATGAAGACGCGTGCAGAGGCATGTAGGCAGCAGTTATCGCTAACTGCAAGAGCGAGTGGAATAGAACAAGAAGTCAATATGAAATGTCCTTAACTACTCACAGCACTGTGGCATGCTAAGTGTACTCGTGCGCCCTTTTTATATTGGATAAACAACATGCAGAAATTAATAAATAATGATTCTCCTTACCTATCGACGATACATTCAACTTCGATAAAAACATCTTTGTTTCTGAAGTTACTGCAAGCCGACTGGAAGGGGCACAGCCGCCATACATTCTTAGTTCTTTCCGAGCGCCACTTGTTTGCAGATACACGTAGAGCCTTGTTAAGCGTTGTCTTCTGCACGACGGCGACACTACACCGCACCTATGCAATCTATGAATCACCAATTATTCGAAGCATAGTTGAATGATACTTCGCAAATACCGCTCTTTCAAGAAGAAGTCGTCAACAAAATTGAAAATTTATTACCTTTCTGGAAACAGATCACGTCTAGATTGCTGGGCAGAAATTGAGAAGACTGATTGGCTATCAGGAACATGAGACTATCTTACAGTAAAATGTCTGGGAGGTTGCTTTCGTTTGTAGCCAACGTGAGCAACAACATTTATTCTGGTGACGTGCTTCGTAGTACACCAATCTTTTGTCACACCATCCGTATAACTTTATTCAATGAGCGTACAATTTCTCGTTGACAGTAACGTCTTCAATGGAGGTCGTTGACGATGAACTAAGTCTGATGGGCAAATGGCATGTAGAAATATAGGAATGGTCAATCGCTGTCTTTGTAGCTTTAGTTCAAAGCCTTTAATTATTCGCAGAGCAGAAATATTTTTAATCTTGTCCACGAATGTAGATGTTGCTCGACAGCTGATGAGTCACGGTCCACACTAACTACTAATTCTTGCTTCGACAAACATGGATTATTTACGATTAGAGTGTTCAAATGTTCACATGTCTGTAAATTCCTAAGGGACAAAACCGCTGAGGTCATCGGTCCCTAGACTTACACACTACCTAAACTAACTTATGCTAAGAACAACACTCACACCCATGCCCGAGGGAGGACTCGAACCTCCGGCGGGAACTGCCACACACTCCGTAACAAGACGCCTTAAACCACGCGGCCACTCCGCGCGGCGATTAAAATATTCAAAAGATCTTCATCGAAGACCAATGTTCTTTACAGAGTGCGGCGAACGGCTCACCAAAACACAAAGTACTTTTCAAAGTACATATCTGTTTTAATATCATACTATCTCCAGTGATCATTCTCCTAGCAATCAGTATTTTAATATCGTACTACCTACACTGATGATTCTAGCACAACTAGCATACCTTGTTGAAAGGAATTCATTACACCTGAAGCTACGGATTTACAATCATTGAACCACATGAAATAAAATCCTTATAACTTCTGAACGGTTTGTGTTAGGACATGCAGACTGCATGGTTGGCCATGGAGAATGATAGGAATTAGTAGACGCTGTATGGTTTGCTTTAGCGACGAAGTCTACTTTCATTTGGATGGCTTCGTCAATAAGCAAAATTGGCAAAGTTGGAGGACTGAGAATCTGCGTTTCTCCATCGAGAAATCTCTTCACCCTCGAAGGGTGACTTCGTGGTGTGGAATGTCCAGTCACGGAATAATCGGTGCAATATTTCTTGATGGCACGGTGACTACCGAACGGTACGTGGAGGTTTTGGAAGACGATTTCATCCCAATTATCCAAAGTGATGCTGATTTCGACAAGACATGGTTCATGCAAGACGGAGCTCGACCCAATCGAAACAGGAGAGTGTTTGATGTCCTGGTGGAAGACTTTGGGGACCGCATTCTGGTTCTGGCGTACACGGAGGCCACTGGCAAAGGCCTCTATTGGCCGCCATATTATCCGGATCTGAACACATGCCACTCTTGCGGCAAGGTATACAGCAATAGCCCCAAAACCATTGCTGAGCTGAAAACTGCCATGCAGGAGGTCATCGACAGCATCCTTGTACCGACACTTCAGAGGGTCATGCGGAATTTCGCTATTTGTCTGCGCCACATTATCACCAATGATGGCAGGCATACAGAACATATCATAACTTAAATCCGAATATCTGTAGTGACGTTTACAAGTTGAATAATGTGTTTGCACGCCATCGTATGTAACTAATTTATGTATTTCTCATATCGTTCAATAATTGTAACCCTCTATGTTACATGTGTTCATTTTATTTTCGCTTTCCATTCGACGTCCTTTAGCTAACAAGTACCACACGTACTCTGAAAATTTGCGAGTTCATTGTCTAAGTACCGTCATGATATTCCAAAGGTCGAATGATAAATGACGGATGGTAAAAAAAATCTTATCAAAACGCTGTTGTAATGTACCTCGACCCAAAACACCATGAAGCATTTAAAAAAATGAAAAACTAACTATATTTTATTATGAAGATTTAATTAACATACAAAATGGTACATAGACAGACTTTTTGTTGTTGTGGTCTTCAGTCCAAAGACTGGTTTGATGCAGCTCTCCACTCTACTCTATCCTCGGCAATCCTCTTCATCTCTGAGTAACTACTGCAACCTATATCCTCGTGCATCTACTTACTGTATTCATCTCATGGTCTCCCTCTGCGACTTTTACCCTTCACGTTTCCCTCCAGTACTAAACTGGTGATCACTTGATGTCCCAGAATGTATCCTACCAACCAATCCCTTCTTCCAGGCAAGTTGCGCCATAACGTTCTCTGTTCCAGCAACGTTCGCTAAACGGCAATGGAGGAGACGCTTTCGGTAGCCTCTTGGTTCATCTAGGCAGCAGTTGCTCAACAGTTACTAGTTCATTCGCCTGCAGTCATCTTCGCAGCCGTCATTCACTCCTTATATATATATATATATATATATATATATATATATATATATATATATATATATATATATATATATATATATATATATATATATATATATATTGCAGTGCCTGTGCCGTCCAGGAATTCAACCTCAGATACGTATGCATGTTCGAAAGAACAGGTACATCTGTGACTACAGCCGTTATGAAATTCGTGAATTGCGTTCACACTTGCGAATATGGACAACCGTCAGCTGTACAGCGTGAGTCACTAACTATTGCCACCACCGAGCGAGGGCGCGCAGTGGTTCTCCCACTGGACTCGCATTCGGGAGGACGCGGTTCAATCCCGCGTCCGGCCATCTTGATTTAGCTTTTTCCGTGATTTCTCTAAATCACTTCAGGCAAATGTCGGGATGGTTCCTTTGACAGGGCACGGCCAACTTCCTTCCATAATCCTATGAGACCGATGACCTCACTGTTTGATCTCTTCCCCCAAATCAACCCAATCAAATAACTATTGCCACCAATAATCACTCCAAAAGTATCATAGGAGCTGAAACGTTTGTGGGACAAATGTTGGATGGGACAATGGGGGCTATAATATGGCATTGCTTTTTGTTGCTAGGTAGGATCTCTTCACAACTATGAAGGTTAATTTTTTTATTTTTTTTTTATTTTTTATTTATTTATTTTTTTTTTTTTTGACAGGAGGCTGTAGTTTGGTATTTATTTCCTGATAGCGGCTATCGAGTCGAATCCAATGATGTGTAACCGTAAGGTGTTTGAAGGTCAACGAAGGTGACAAAGTTGAAACGGACATCCATTTACAGAAGGTTTTCGAAGTGATGACCATTGGTATCAGTGAAGTGCTACAATCTTCTTATCATGGATTGAGTGGTATTCCTTATCACATCGACACTTATCGAAGCTCATGCTCTGACAATTCTCTCTCGCCGGCCGCTGTGGCCGAGCGGTTCTAGGCCCTTCAGTTCGGAACCGCGCTGCTGCTGCGGTCGCGTTTTCGAGTCCTGCCTATGGCATAGATGAGTGTGGTGTCCTTGGGTTAGTTACGTTTAAGTAGTTCTAAGTTCTAGGGGACTGATGACCTCAGATGTTAAGTCCCATAGTGCTTAGAGCCGTTTGAACTATTTGAATTCTCTCTCGCATATCTTCAGGTGTAGTTGGAATGTCTTTATAAAGAATATTTCTTACGAATCCCCACAAGAACAACCCAAAGGGGTCAAGTGTGGCGGACAAGCCGGCCACTACACATCTCCTCCACGTCCAGTCCAACAATTTGGGAATTGTCTCTGCAACTCATTTCTAACCATCAGTGAAAAATGTTCCAGACACCCATCGTGTTGCCACCACATTCTGTTCCTTGTTCCTATAGCTATTTCTTCCGATAACAGACCTAATGCTTCTTGCAGGAATGTGGTGTACTTCCTACCATCAAGATTTCCTTCGATAAAATACGGCCCTATAATTCCGTCCTCCAGAATCCCACACCATAAATTTACTGATCACGGTTTTTGGTGTGCAACTTGCTGCAGCCAACATGGATATTCAGTTGCCCAATAATGCATATTGTGCAAATTAACTTTTCCATGGTTCGTGAATGTAGCCTCGTCAGTAAATAAAATCAAATTAATAAATGTGTCATCCCTCTGAATCTGATGTTGATCCCATCAGCAGAATTCAATGCTATCTATACAATCCGTACCAGTTAATTCCTGGTGGAGACTGGTATGGTAAGGATGATATCTATGGCGATGCAGAACACGTACAACACTGCCCTGCCTCATGCCAGATTCCCTTGCGATTTGACGCGAACTAACACAAGGATCTTGAACCACAGTGGCAAATGTACCAATTTGCGGTTCCTCGTTAGTAACTTTCCTTTGCCGGATATGTTTCCGATGCGTTAAAGACCCAGTTGTTCTCTATTTATCATAAAAATATTTAAAAGTATGACGTGTAGGGTGAGTACGTTGAGGATATCTTTCAGCGTGTAAGTCTCTAGCTCTCACTGAATTTCGTTGGCGTTCTCGGTAAATGAGAAGCACATAGAATTGTTCTTCGAAGGAATACGTCATTCACATTCGCTTGATTCGACGATACTAGTCTTACCGTTCCTATTAGTGTTATATTGCGAAACCGTCGAATGGTATTTACATGTCAACGGCACGTTAGATGTTCACACCATATTCGGCGAATATTTACTATTTGTACTATATACGAGAGAGAATTGTCACAGCATGTTCTTCGATAAGTGCCGAAGTGATAAGGAATACTACTTAATCCATGATAAGAAGATTGCAGCACTGCATGGATACAAATGGTCATCACTTTGAATACCTTGTGTAAATGGACGTTCATGCCACCTTTGTGACCTTCGTGAACCTTCAAAGACCTTACTGTCACACGTCATTGGATTCGCCTCGACAGCCACTATCAGAAAATAAGTTCCAAACTATAGCATCCCATTTTTAAAAAAATAAAGTTGACCTTCATATCTCCAACGCAACCCCACCTAGCAACAAAAAACCAACGTCACACTGTACCCCCCTTGTCCCATGCAATATTTGTCCCACAAACTCTTCAGCTAGTGTCACTCTTTCGGAGTTATTATTGGTGGCAATAGTTTGTGACTCACCCTGTATAATGGACGACAGTGAAAATTTGTGTCGGATCGGGATTCGAACCCGGATCCAGGGCTACGCGTTTATCGTGAGCGGTCACCTTACCCTTTTTTTCTTGTGAACTCATATTGTTCGTAATTGTATATGCTCGGGGCGGTCGTCCTATGACACCTGTTAAAGATCATCGTTTTTCCGTTCACTCAGTTTTTTGCTATAGAGGGCAGCTAGCCCACTGACTGAACACGCTGAGCTATCGTGCCGGCGTACCATTAAGCTATGGGAGCACGCGCCACCCCAATACACAAACTTCCATACGTCGTTGTCCACCTGTCATACCGGTACTCGTACGGACATGATATATATCAGCATCCTGTAGCAAGCGATTTCAATTAAAATGTCAGCCCTGTACAGGAATATACACTACTGGCCATTAACATTGCTACACCACAAAGATGACGTGCTACAGGCGCGAAATTTAAGCGACAGGAGAAGATACTGTGATATGGAAATGATTAGCTTTTCAGAGCATTCACACAAAGTTGGCGCCCGGGGCGACACCTACAACGTGCTGACATGAGGAAAATTTCCAACCGATTTATCATACACAAACAGCAGTTGACCGGAGTTACCTGGTGAAACGTTGTGATGCCTCGTGTAAGGAGGAGAAATGCGTACCATCACGTTTCCGACTTTGATAAAGGTCGGATTGTAGCCTATCGCGATTTCGGTTTATCGTATCGCGACACTGCTGCTCTCGTTGGTCAAGATCCGATGACTGTTAGCAGAATATGGAAACGGTGGGTTCAGGAGGGTAATATGGAACGCCGTGCTAGATCCCAACAGCCTCGTATCGCTAGTAGTCGAGATGACAGGCACCTTATCGGCATGGCTGTAACGGATCGTGCAGCCACGTCTAGATCCCTGAGTCAACAGATGGGGACGTTTGCAAGACAACAACCATCTGCACGAACAGTTCGACGGCGTATGCAGCCACATGGACTATCAGCTCGGAGACCATGGCTGCGGTTACCCTTGACGCTGCATCACAGACAGGAGCGCCTGCGATGGTGTACTCAACGACGAACCTGGGAGCACGAATGGCAAAACGTCATTTTTTCGGATTAAATAAGGTTCTGTTTACAGAATCATGATGGTCGCATCCGTGTTTGGCGACATCGCGGTGAATGCACATTGGAAGCGTGTATTCATCACCATACTGGCGTATCACCTGGCGTGATGGATGGTATGGGTGCCATTGGTTACACGTCTCGGTCACCTCTTGTTCGCATTGACGGCGCTTTGAACAGTGGACGTTACATTTCAGATGTGTTACGACCCGTGGCTCTACCCTTCATTCCATCCCTGCGAAACCCTACATTTCAACAGGATAATGCACGACCGCATGTTGCAGGCTGTACGGGACTTTCTGGATACGGAAAATGTGCGACTGCTGCCCTGGCCAGCACATTCTCCAGATCTCTCACCAACTGAAAACGTCTGGTCAATGGTGGCCGAGCAACTGGCGCGTCACAATACGCCAGTCACTACTCTTGATGAACTGCGGTATCCTTTTGAAGCTGCATGGGGAGCTGTGCCTGTACATGCCTCCACGCTCTGTTTGACCCAGTTCCCAGGCGTATGAAGGCCGTTATTACGACCAGAAGTGGTTGTTCTGGGTACTGATTTCTCAGGATCTATGCGCCCAAATTACGTCAAAATGTAATCACATGTCAGTTCTAGCATAACATATTTGTCCAATGAACACCCGTTTATCATCTGCATTTCTTCTTGGTGTAGGAATTTTAATTGCCAGTAGAGTACGTATTCGATATACCAGTGCCGGTTGTAGACACATGGTTGATGATATATGGAAGTTTGGGCCCAGTCATGGGGCGTGCTTGAATAGCCTGATGGAAATCCGCGTTCGAGACCCGATCCAGCACTACTTTAAATTATCGCCCTTCCATTATATAGCTGATAGTTTTCCATATTCGCAACTGCGAATACATTTCATGCCTGCCGTCCACGGCCCGTGGCGCAACACAGTTGCCTCGGCACCAGTCTTGGATAGCGCCATTTTGCCACGCACGGTGTAATTTCACCACGGTGTCACGCAGACAGGTTAAAAACTTAACCGCTATGGAATTGATTTCATCCTTGGGCTGAAAGACAGTGATCATACACCTTTAGGCGTGAGATAAAGCGCTCCGTCTCCGCATTGCGACTACACTGTTTTCCTCGTTCTCCCCGCCCTCTCCCATACCCACCCCCGCCCGACATTCCTTGTATATCCTCCGGTGCTTGTGCTGCCACCTACCGTCTGTGAGTGGTTATTGCGCATTGACGTCGAACACAGGCGGCGGTCACATTAACATGGCTGGACCGTGTATTTTTTTTTAACAGTATGTTCTAACTTTTCTTGCAATAGAAGAAACGCAGTTAACGAACATTTACACTTCCAGAAAAAATAATTAATTCTGATGCAGAGTGTTAATGACTTTTTGGAAGCATGCTGAACTCTTTAGATCTTCACTACCTTGTCGGGGCTGTTTTCGCTCCCAAATTATTTCTTACTTTGGACCAAACGAGTCTGTAGGTGGAGACGGTTCTCTCAATTGATGTAGTGCTGACAGATCGAGATATAAGGCTTTTCACAAAAGTAATAAATCCTGGTGGTAACTTTCTTTATACCTATTTATATTTTTTATTTATTTATTTTTTGTGCTCCGTTGTCTTCCACCATTAGTTTGCATGAGATTGTGTTACAATAGCATTAGAAAACATAGCGGCAGGGCAATAATAATCAGAATCAGCAGTGTTCCTTGTAAAAGACATATTGCTTGCAATCCAATCTGTATGCATCTCTGGGAGACAGTTTTCTGATCTTTCTTTTTGTGGCAGGAAATAATTTTCTCCCTCTGAATTTTGAATCAAAAAAATTAACCAGATTGTGGAAGGTCTCCAGGTCTTGTTCTCTTTATACCCATCATGTTGATTTACTGCTCCTAGTATTGGCCGTGTTTGCAGTTAAAATTGTTAGATGTGAGGTCCGCCAGTTATGCAAAACACCGTTTTTCTCAGTACCCAAATATGTTAAGGCATCACTGTGCCTTCACCAGTGAGTTTTCGTTTTTATTTATACTTCAATGTGAACATTTTTGTTAAATGATCATAAAATTATGTGCATTTTTAGTTCAAACAACAGATCTTTTCTTTTTGTAAATTCCTTTACATCTGGTGTGCATGAATTTTCTGGATCCCTTGTGTGTTAATTACTACAGGTAGCTTGTCATCTGCAACCAAACGAAACATGTTCGGGTACTGAGAAAAACGGTGTTTTGCATAACTGGCGGACCTCACATCCAACAATTTTGTTCTCTTTATATTATTTATTTTTATTTTTGAAATACGACTAATGTAAACGCGCCTTTATACTGTCGATACAATGCCGGAACAAAGCATGAATTTCCACAACTACATGGTCTTTATAATCATGTGCTTTAAGAAAGGATCGTGACAATTGTGCAAGGCTCTAGCTGCTAGCACAATAGAATTTACCAATTTTTGCCTGTTGAATTTATCACTTTCTCCCACTAAAAAACTAATTGATAGAATGAGTTTGTGTTTTGAATAAACTAATCATAAGAATTTAAACTCAACTGCTTATTTGTCAATGCAAAAAATTAAAAAAGGAAAAAAATCATTTTTTTTAATACTCACGTGTTTCTCTACCCTGATTGTAACGACGAGAAATTGATGGTTACCAGCTTCCGCATAAAGTCAACAAAAAATCGTGGATTAATTTCTTGTTTCCATTGATATTTTTGGCCTTTTCAAACATTTAAGTAACCTCTTGAAATGTGGGAATGACTTACGTCGCTCCTCGACTCACAGAAGCTGTAATATTAAATACTGAGACTTTAATTATATAAATCATGACTGCTTGGATCGTTATAGTAATTGCTGGGAGATGATTTGAAGAAGATAGAAAAATGGCAGGAATCAGAAAGTAAAAAAGAATTCGTTTTTGGCCTGTATAGAATACGAGAGATGCTTCGCTGGAGGCTTTCACCTCAGTCGTCGCTCTGCCAGCTCTTACTTCACCGGGAGCGTAATTTCACCGGCTCCGTCCCCCTCCGTAAAAGATACACCCTCGCCGGAGACGCTCCTTCGGTGGGAGATCCAACTTGATTAAATCTCTGTAGGTTCTGAGGATTACCGGCAAACTCGTGAATATTTATGGTACGAAATTAGAGAGCCTGCGCATAAAGAAAATCATATACACCTGCGACGTCAGGTAAGCTGACGAAATCTTTATAGAATCCTTCGTTTACGCAGCGAGGTTAACACCGTTATTAAATCTCCTCCGGTGACTTTGTGAAGAATCACGTGGTCATGAGGCATGTGATAGTAGCATTATCCTTTCTTTGCCATTCAGAGCTGACCCCTCATAGCGTCCCAATGTGTTCCATCGGGTTCAGACCAGGTGACTTTGGTGGCCACATCATGAAGGTAATGGCACTGTCATCCTCTAATCACTGCAGCACATTTCCGGCTTTTGCATACGAATTTTCCTTCGGGGAGTTCCCATTGCCATATTGGCAGAAATTAAGCGTGCAAGGGTGCAGATGTTCGCAGTAATGTTCATATAGTCCACAGCTGTAATGGTCCATTCGGAAACTACCACAGAACTCGTGGAATATCAGATGAATATCCCTCACAGCAAGATACTGACCGCATTGCCCTGCGACTGTGTTAGTGATCCATCCGACCAGTCGACATGTTTCCGTTCATCCACAGTCCAAACGTAGACACGAAAACTCACATAGATACCGTCTGCTGTGAAGTCCCACTAAACGGTGCGTTCAGGAACTCTTGTGCTTGCACAAGCATTGTACCCTGTTGTTATACCTGCCACCAATCGCCGCCTACCCTTCTTTACACAGCAAGTAAGGATCTGACGTCTACGCTCTCTTATGCTGAGTAGTCGACAAACGCCATGTCGCCTGCTAGTGATTTTGCCGTTCTGCAACCATCTTCCATTCCACAGGAACTCACGGGAGTAGCATGCGAACAGCCGACCAGTTTCGCCGTTTCCGAAATACCGTATTTACGTGAATCTAATGCGCCATCGAATGTAATCCGCACCCCAATTTTTAAAATTAAAATAATAAAAAAAAGAAATTTCGCCACATCGGTGGTAGGGTATTTTTGTATTGTTGAAGTGTGATAGCCGCGCGGGATTAGCCGAGTGGTGTAGGGCGCTGCAGTCATGGACTGTGCGGCTGGTCCCGGTGGAGGTTCAAGTCCTCTCTCGGGCATGGGTGTGTGTGTTTGTCCTTAGGATAATTTACGTTAAGTTGTGTGTAAGCTTAGAGACTCATGACCTTGGCAGTTAAGTCCCACTGGGGGCCGACTGGGGGCCGACCGCACAATAACCCTGGTTCAGTGAGGGGCGGCGGTGGGGTGGGTGGACTGCTGTGGCCTGTTGTGGGGTTGTAAACCACTGAGTGCTACTACGGGACGAAGCCTGTCTGTCGTTTCTATGTCCTCAGTTTAAATACACAATACAACTGTACAATTAATTCCGAGCTGAATAACAGCTCATGTAAGGCCGGAGGTGGACCAACGCCTTATTGACTTGTTCAATTTGTGAAGTTCTTTCTCTTAAATACATCATCCATTTCTTCTGGACTTGCTGTAATTTCTTTGTCTAAACATGTACATCACATCTACCGATTTCTGCCCCATTCGATCATTCATTCTTGGTGCGTTTTGATGTTATTTTATTTGTTTGTTTTTTGTCCTAACACGTATATAAATAAGGAGAAAATTTTAACACAAGAGGAGAAGCCATGAAGTTTAATGATATATGGAGAGTAGCTCTACAGAACTGCATTTAAGTTTTACCTTTAACAAGAGTTATCTTTGCCAACCGCACCCTCTTTTCACGATCTGTATTGCTCTCTGACGTCCGACACGTCAGTTGGCAAGACATAATGGAACCTTGTCCGCCCCGGTAGCTGAATGGTCAGCATAATGTATTGTCAATCCTCTGGGCCCGGGTTAGATTCCAGACTGGGTCGGGGAAGGTAATGGCACTGGCCTAATAATCATCCTGTCAACCTCATCGATTGCAGGTCACCGATGTGGCGTCAAATTGAAAGACCAGCACCCGGCGAACGGTCTGCCCGATGGGAGA
This sequence comes from Schistocerca gregaria, assembly GCF_023897955.1. NCBI lineage: Eukaryota > Metazoa > Arthropoda > Insecta > Orthoptera > Acrididae > Schistocerca > Schistocerca gregaria. The sequence continues at coordinate 407,203,648 of NC_064927.1, read as the reverse complement.
CCCTAGCCATAAGATTAAATAAAAAATAAATGGCACCTTTAGTAACCTTTAAAATTCTAAGAGTCTAACTTAAACACTGAACTTTAAATTGTCACAGTAAGCGTCTGATTTACTATACATGAGTTTGAGTGCCATTTAAAGACGTGTCAAATGTTTATCTGCGCTACTGTCTATTAAAACTTTTCAGAGCATTCACACAAGGTAGGCGCCGGTGGCGAAACCTAAAACGTGCTGACATGAGGAAAGTTGCCAACTGATTTCTCATGCTCAAACAGCAGTTGACCGGCGTTGCCTGGTGAAACGTTGTTGTGATGCCTCGTGTAAGGAGGAGAAATGCGTACCATCGCGTTTCCGACTTTGATAAAGATCGGACTGTAGCCTATCGCGATTGCGGTTTATCGTATCGCGACATTGCTGCTCGCGTTGGTCGAGATCCAATGACTGTTAGCAGAATATGAAATCGGTGGGTTGAGGAGGGTAATACGGAACGCTGTGCTGGACCCCAACGGCCTCGTATCACTAGCAGTCGAAGTGACAGACATCATATCCGTATGGCTGTAACGGATCGTGCAGCCACGTCTCGATCCCTGAGTCGACAGATGGGGACGTTTGAAAGACAACAACCACCTACACGAACAGTTCGACGATGTTTGCAGTAGAGTGGACTATCAATCCGGAGACTATGGCTGCGGTTACCTTCGACGCTGCATCAAAGACAGGAGCGCCTGCAATGATATACTCAACGACGAACCTGGGTGCACGAATTTGTCAAACGTCATTTTTTCGGATGAATTAAGGTTCATTTTACAGCATCTGAGTTTGGCGACATCGCGGTGAACGCACACTGGAAGCGTGTTTCGTCATCGCCATACTGGCGCATCACCCGGCGTGATGCTATGGGATACCATTGGTTACACGTCTCGGTCACCTCTTGTTCGCATTGACAGCACTTCGAACAGTGGATGTAACATTTCAGAAGTGTTAAGACCCATGACTCTACCCTTCAGTCGAACCCTGCGAAACTCTACATTTTGGTCAAGCGGTTAAAGGCGCTACAGTCTGGAACCACGCGACCGCTACGGTCGCAGGTTCGAATCCTGCCTCGGGCATGGATGTGTGTGATGTCCTTAGGTTAGTTAGGTTTAAGTAGATCTAAGTTCTAGGGGACTGATGACCTTAGAAGTCCCATAGTGCTCAGAGCCATTTGAACCATTTGAAACCCTACATTTCAGCAGGATAATGCACGACCGCATGCATGTTGCACGTCCTGTGCTGGCCTTTTTGGAAACAAAACAGAAAATGGTCGACTGCTGCCCTGGCCAGCTCATGCTCCAGATCTCTCACCAATTGAAAACGTCTGCTCAATGGTGGTCGAGCAACTGGCTCGTCACAATACGCCAGTCACTACTCTTGATGAAGTGTGGTATCGTGTTGAAGCTGCATGGGCAGCTCTACTTGTACACGCCATCGAAGCTCTGTTTGACTCAATGCCCAGGCGTATCAAGTCCGTTATTACGGACAGTGTTGGTTGTTCTGTGTGCGGATTTCTCAGGATCTATGCACCCAAATTGCGTGAAATTGTAATCACATGTCAGTTATAGTCTAATATATTTGTCCAATGATTACCCGTTTATGTAGATACAGTTTTGTAGGGATACACGGCAAATCCTACCCATCATGATTAATCCGAAACTCTCCGCTACTGCTCGTCCGTCATAAAACAGGCTTTTCGCCGCTCACTGAATCGCATTTGGCAGAGCAAAGGGATGGAAGCGGGCGTACATACTCATAAAGAAGAGGGTTGGGGGGGGGGGGGGGGTGAACCGTAAGGGTAGGGCGGCGAGTGGAGGGGGAAGAGGGATGGAGGGGATGGATGGCATCGAAGAGGGAGGGAAGAATCAGAAGAGTCCAGACTTACCAGCGTTGCGTGCGCGCCTCTGCGCTCCCAAATTCTCTTGGCTGTCCTTTGTCCGCGTCATCATGGTCCCTCGTGACTGCGGAATGTGAAGAACTGACAGAATTAGAAACGACTGGGAAGGCTACAGGGGAGTACACAAATGCAAACAGTAGCTTCCTGCTATTCTGTACTCTCTGGATCCTTTCCTGTTTAGCATGTTATGTTAATTGCAGTCGTGAAAGCTCACAGAAGCGCTCTATCTGTACGTAGAAACTTTTTTCTGACTACTGTGCGAATCTGTTTGTAGTCAATGAATAAATGCGACTTACTAATCTGAAACTGATGCAGTCTATGTAGCATTTATCACTAAATCCAATTATGGAGTTTTAAACCTACATTCTCATTAAAATTGTTTCAGGTCCGAGGTAGCGACATTGTCGGGACAGGTAATAGTTGCCGGCATCCATCAGTGAACTCCGCTCTCCGCAGCGTTAGAAAGTCACTTTAGACTACCTCATACAAAACTCGCGTAAGAATTTGAAATTCATTTGCGGTATAGATCTCTATAATCCCCCGAAGCTTGTTAAATATCTGCGGTTGATTGCAACTAGAACGGGAGTTAAGGTAATTTTTTCTTTCATACGAATCAGATTTTCACTGTGGTACATAGTTTCAAACTTATCACATCGTATATCTAAAATTAGACTTGCACTACAGGAAACCAGAAATCTCTGACGCATGCGCGTTTACTACACAGTGTGAAATGGTTTAAAAATCTTTGAAGGGACTCACTAAGAGAATGGCTGAAAGATGTTCAGCCGATGTATCTGAACTAGAATTAAGAATATCGTAGATGATGGAATATTCGATACGTCGGGAAAACGTCAAGAAGCAAAACTATGTACGAGATTGTTAATGTTATTTAGCTACAGAATAACAATCTGGCTGCAGCCCTTGTTTTTCCTCTACCCTCGATATCGCACGTCTGGTGAATAATATGACAAATTAAGGAAGAAAAATATCGGATTCGTATACGAACGACGTTGGTGTACACCATGTGCCGATACAACGACACTAGCTCGCACAATAGGCGGTAGCACATGTTGGGCTGGTCCCGGCGGATGTTCGAGTTCTCCCTCGGGCATGTGTGTGTGTGTGTGTGTGTGTGTGTGTGTGTGTGTGTGTGTGTGTGTGTGTGTTTGTCCTTAGGATAATTATGTTAAGTAGTGTGTAAGCTTTGGGACTGATGACCTTAGCAGTTAATTCCCATAATATTTCACTCACATTTGAACATTTGGAGCAAATGTTGGCAGAAGGCAGCGCGTACACCACAACAGGCCGGAGATGTGCCCTCATTCACCATATTACGTCACTTGGCGTAATATCGTGCTCTCCAGACCCTGATAACGCTGCCGGCACAGCAACAACAAACCAGTGTCATTTTCAGTCTATATGATTACAACTTTTATGCGAGCTACCCTCTTCTTGACGGCCCATGCTGCAAGCTTGGACTATGTTTGATGTTTGTCTGTCGCTGGATTTCTCATACCAGTACGACAGTATTTAGCGACTTGCAGTATTTCGCAGTGTTCATTCTCTGCATAACCCACAGTCATCAAGAAGCTGGTGTAATGCGCTGCAGTCTAAACCTTTTGGAACGTTAATTATTGTTTTTCTTCAAAAACTTTTTGAAAAAAAGACGGTCAAATGTTTTGGAACTGATTTCTCGAAAAGCATGAAATAAAATAGGTTAGATAAACATCTGACACGTCTTTTGAATGAGGCTAGAAATCAAATACAGTAAATCAGACGCTGATTGAGAATTTAAAGTTCAGTGTTTAACTTAGAGTCTTAGAATTTTAAAGGTTAATAGAGTATATCTTTACTCCTTCGAGCGTGGACGATAAAAATATGTCAATTTCACACAACAGCAGACTGCACAGTCAACATAACACACAAGATAAATATCCTCTAGCACTTTTTAAAATACCAAGATTGTAAGTTAAAAAATCAACATCATATTCTTATTGGACACCTAACTTGGTGAACATGATTTCGGGCAGCATTCAAAGGTATGTCAAATGTTTCTCTAATCTATTTTATATCTTACTTTTAGACACTTCATTGCAAAAAAAACTGACCGTTTTTTTTCAAATTTTTATGTTTTGTTCAGGCGATATGAAACATACTTCAATGTCGATCTATGTTCCATTAATCTGAATAGTATACAGAGTGTTCGGAAATTTCCGTTACAAACTTGTCGGACTTGTAGAGGGGAGTGAGTACGTAATAATTTTAATAGAAACTCATGCCCAGAAACGTACCGTTTCCATTCTGCGGCAGTTTCAATTCAGATATTTAACTCATCCACTTCTACGAGAGGAACTGAATTAGACGTGACGCAGTACTGTTATTAGGTAACAATTCGAAAGGAAACATTCGCATTTGTTTGTAATAATAATTAAACATTACATGTTTACATTATTCCAAAACAAAAAAGAAACCAGCATACTGCACGTACAGAACAGCACTGATGGATTGCAATAGCGGCTCGATGTGGTGACCACCAACGTTGTTCCAGGCATTGCACCTACGAATCATGCCTCGTACACACTCTAAACCCCATCTGGTGACTCTTCAGTTTCTAGTGCAGCCGCCGGAACACGTGTCACCTGCTCTTCCTCTGTCTCTACCGAAGTCTTATTGATTAAACTTTTCGCCTGTAGTACTCCGTAGAAGTACACACCATCCCGTCTACTCTATTGCATACCAGGACCAGCAACTCCGAGACTTCCCTCTTTCCTTCAGCAGCCTTGGTCGCATAACACATCTGTATTGAAACCGTCGTAGAATGGAAACGGCATGTTTCCGAACATGGGCTCCTATTCAAAATAATATGTTCTCATTCCCCTCTACAAATCCTAGAATTTTATAAAGGGAATTTCGAGCAACCTGAAAAGATTAAGCGAAAGAATAGTTATGTAGCGCCGGCCGGAGTGGCCGAGTGTTTCTTGACGCTACAGTCTGTAACCGCGTGACCGTTACGGTCGCAGGTTCGAATCCTGCCTCTGGCATGGATCTGTGTGATGTCCTTAGGTTAGTTAGGTTTAAGTAGTTCTAAGTTCTAGGGGACTGATGACCACAGCAGTTAAGTCTCATAGTGCTCAGAGCCATTTGAAGAGTTATGTAGCTACATTTGTTGACAGCTAAATGTTATATCAATGTAGTGTACTATGCGCGAAACAGCTAGGGCTTCTAGAGATGAACATTTTAACACATTTACACACATAGCAGCCGCTGTTAGCGAAGTATTTCGAATTTCCGTCAAATCACTAATTCACTTTTCTCAATTACCCTGATTACTTTCAAACAGTTAAAAACTTTTTTGCAAAACTAGACCTCACGCTGGTCAGTTTGATACTGCATTTGTCCATTTCACACTCGAAAATTCGGACAAAAAATTCTAGAGAATGTAGATTAATTCTTACAAAGAAGAAGACAGCAACCAGCCGCTATTAATACTGCTATTTATTTAGGCAAATAGCGCCGTTACCGGTTTCGAACTGGCAAGTTCATCATCAGACGGCTGTTCACATTGTTTCCAAGATAAACTTTACATTATCGTCCGTTTTCGATTTTTATTCTTCCACTGTGGCGAGGTATTTTTGGTGTGTTGTTTCCGTCGAAAATTCCGCGCAGTTTAGTTGGGAAGTTGCAGGATTGTATTTTTCGAATATTCCAAAATATATCCAGCACTTATGTAATTTATACATCACCATATTGTGCAAAGGACCACACACACACACACACACACACACACACACACACACACACACACACACACACACACACACACACACACACCTAAAAGAATTTGCTACATGTGAAGTTATCACAAAGATTGCAGTTTTCTTTGCAAATCGGCAACAAAATTGCGCGGAATTTACGACGGCAACAACACACTAAAAATACTTCGCCACAGTGGAAGAATAACAATCAAAAACGGACGATAATGTAAAGTGTACATTGAAAATCATGTGAACAGCCGTCTGATGATGAACTTCCCAGTTCGAAATCGGTTACAGCGCTATTTACCTAAATAAATAGCAGTATTAAAAGCGGCTGGTTGCTGTCTGCTCCTTTCTAAGAATTAACCTACATCAATTGTACACAGCCACGGCCTTACACTTTTAGACAAAATAGAAGGTTTCCAGAGAGTCTTGTTTTCGCTCAGCTCAACTATTTGACGAAAAAAATATGAGGGAGGGGGGGAGGAGGGGAATTGCGTGATAGGTATCACCTTCGAAAAACTTCATGTTGTTGTTGTGTCAGTCCTGTGACTGGTTTGATGCAGCTCTCCATGTTAGTCTAACCTGTGCAAGATTCTTCATCTCCCAGTACCTACTGCAACCTACATCCTTCTGAATCTGCTTAGTTTATTCATCTCTTGGTATTCATCTACGATTTTTACCCTCCACACTGCCCTCCAGTACTAACTTGGTGATCCCTTGATGCCTCAGAACATTTCCTACCAACCGATCCCTTCTTCTAGTCAAGTTGTGCCACAAACTCTTCTTCACCCCAATTCCATTCAGTACCTCCGCATTAGTTATGTGATCTACCCATCTAATCTTCAGCATTCTTCTGTAGCGCCACATTTTAAAAGCTTCTATTCTCATCTTGTCTAAAATATTTATCGTCCACGTTTCACTTCCATACATGGCTACACTCCATACAAATACTTTCAGAAACGTCTTCCTGACACTTAAATCAATACTCAATGTTAACAAATTTCTCTTCTTCAGAAACGCTTTCCTTGTCATTGCCAGTCTACATTTTATATCCTCTCTACTTCGACCATCATCAGTTATTATGCTCCCCAAATAGCAAAACTCCCTTCCTACTTTAAGCGTCTCATTTCCTAATCTAATTCCCGAAGCATCACCCGATTAAATTCGACTTACATTCCATTTTGCTTTTGTAAATGTTCATCTTATACCCTCCTTCCAAGACGCTGTCCATACCCTTCCACTGCTCTTCCAAGTCCTTTGCTGTCTCTGACAGAATTACAATATCCTCGGCGAACCTCAAAGTTTTTATTTCTTCTCCATGGATTTTAATACCTACTCCGAGTTTTCTTTTGTTTCCTTTGCTGCCTGCTCAATTTACAGATTGAACTGCATCGGGGAGAGGCTGCAACCCTGTCTTACTCCCTTCCCAACCACCGCTTCCCTTTCATGTCCCTCGACTCTTATAACTGCCATCTGGTTTCTGTACAAATTGCAAATAGCCTTTCGCTCCCTGTATTTTACCCCTGCCACCTTTAGAATTTGAAAGAGAGTATTCCAATCTACATTGTCAAAAACTTTCTCTAAGTCTACAAATGCTAGAAACGTAGGTTTGCCTTTCCTTAATCTTTCTTATAAGATAAGTCGTAAGGTCAGTATTGCCTCACGTGTTCCAGTATTTCTACGGAATCGAAACTGATCTTCCCCGAGGTCGGCTTCTACTAGTTTTTCCATTCGTCTGTAAAGAATTCGAGTTAGTATTTTGCAGCTGTGACTTGTTAAACTGATTGTTCGGTAATTTTCACATTGTCAACACCTGCTTTCTTTGGGATTGGAATTGTTATATTCTTCTTGAAGTGTGAGGGTATTTCGCCTGTTTCATACATCTTGCTCACCAGATGGTAGAGTTTTGTCAGGACTGGCTCTCCCAAGGCCGTCAGTAGTTCCAATGGAATGTTGTCTACTCCGGGGGCCTTGTTTCGACTCAGGTCTTTCAGTGCTCTGTCAAACTCTTCACGCAATATCATATCTCTCATTTCATCTTCATCTACATCCTCTTCCATTTCCATAATATTGTACTCAAGTATATCGCCCTTGTATAGACCCTCTATATACTCCTTCCACGTTTCTGCTTTCCCTTCTTTGCTTAGAACTCGGTTTCCAACAAAGCTCTTGATAGTCATACAAGTGGCTCTCTTTTCCCCAAAGGTCTCTTTAATTTTCCTGTAGGCAGTATCTATCTTACCCCTAGTGAGATAAGCTTCTACATCGTTACATTTGTCCTCTAGCCATCCCTGCTTAGCCATTTTGCACTTCCTGTCGATTTCATTTTTGAGACGTTTGTACTTTATTGTGCCTGCTTCATTTACTGCATTTTTATATTTTCTCCTTTCATCAGTTAAATTCAATATATCTTCTGCTACCCAAGGGTTTCTACTAGCCCTCGTCTTTTTACCTGTTTGATCCTCTGCTGCCTTCACTATTTCATCCCTCAAAGCTACCCATTCTTCTTGCTCAGAGTCCACATCTGCCCCTGGAAATGTCTTACAATTTAAAACCTGGTTCCTAAATCTCTGTGTTACGATTGTATATTCTATCTGATACGTTTTAGTATCTGCAGGGTTTTTCCATGCATACAACTTTATTTCATGATTCTTGAACCAAGTGTTAGCTATGATTAATTTATGCTCTGCGCAAAATTCTACCAGGCGGCATCCTCTTTCATTTCTTAGCCCCAATCCATATTCACCTACTATGTTTCCTTTTCTCCGTTTTCCTACTCTCGAATTTCAGTCACCCATGACTATTTAATTTTCGTCTCCCATTACTACCTGATTAATTTCTTTTATCTCCTCATGCATTTCATCAATTTCTTCGTCATCTGCAAAGCTAGTTGGCATATAAATTTGTACTACTGTAGTAGACGTGGGCTTCGTGTCTATCGTGGCCACAATAATGCGTTCACAATGCTGTTTATAGTAGCTTACCCGCACTCCTATTTTTTTTATTCCTTACTAAACCTACTCCTGCATTAGGCCTTTGTGATTTAGTATTTATAACCCTGTATTCGCTTGACCAAAAGTCTTGTTCCTCGTGCCACCGAACTTCACTAATTCCCACTATATCTAACTTTAACCTATCCATTTCCCTTTTTAAATTTTCTAACCTACCTGCCCGATTAAGGGATCTGACATTCCACGGTCCGACGCGTAGAACGCCAGTATTCTCTCTCCTGGTAACGACGTCCTCTTGAGTAGTGCCCTCCCGGAGATCTGAATGGGGGACTATTTTACTTCCGGAATATTTTACCCAAGAGGACGCCATCATCATTTAATCATACAATAAAGCTGCACGTCATCGAGAAAAATTAAGGCTGTAGTTTCCCCTTGCTTTCATCCGTTCGCAGTACCAGAACAGCAAGGCCATTTTGGTTAGTGTTACAAGGCCAGATCAGTCAACCATCCAAACTGTTATCCCTGCAACTACTGAAAAGGCTGCTGCCCCTCTTCGGGAACCACACGTTTGTCTGGCCAATCAACAGATAACCCTCCGTTGTGGTTGCACCTACGTTACGGCTATCTCTATCGTTAGGCACGCAAGCCTCCCCACCAACGGCAAGGTCCATGGTTCATGGGGGGGGGGGGGGGGGGAGGAACTTCATAAGAAACGAGAAATTAGAGAAATGCCGTTAAATTTTACACTAGACTTGTAACTAGTCTGTTCGTACTAAGAGCGCCAAGGAATTAGAACAACAAGAAAAGAGAAGTAAAAAGTTTTGGCACGAGAGCAACTGCCGGCTGTGCCGCGGAGCAGTTTTGTGCTGCCCCGGTCTGCAGCCGGTCATTACGCAAGGCGGGCGGACGTCGGCTGCCCGCAGCGCAGGGACCAGGTGCGGACGGCGCCGTACGGCCCTCTGCAGCGCCGGCTGCTGCTAACGACACGGCCGTGATGGCTGCAGCCGCGGCGACCTGGCCCGGGCGAACTGCCAGCCCCGGCCACGCATCAACTGAATGGACAGGCATCGCCTTCTTCTTTTTCCTTTCATCACTCCTCCGTTCCGGCACTTCGTATCCTTGTCAGGCATACGCCATAGCTTTCTTCTTCCAGAAAACATTTTCGCTCTGTGGAGGAGCGTGTGTGCTGGTATGAAACTTCCCGGCAGATTAAAACTGTGTGCCGACATGGACTCGAACTCGAGACCTTTACCTTTCGCGCGCAAGTCCTATACCACCTGAACTATGTAGGAATCAACATGGATTCCGGAAACAGCGATCGTGTGAGACGCAACTCGCTTTACTTGTTCATGAGACCCAGAAAATATTAGATACAGGCTCCCAGGTAGATGCTATTTTCCTTGACTTCCGGAAGGCGTTCGATACGGTTCCGCACTGTCGCCTCATAAACAAAGTAAGAGCCTACGGAATATCAGACCAGCTGTCTGGCTGGATTGAAGAGTTATTAGCAAACAGAACTCAGCATGTTGTTCTCAATGGAGAGACGTCTACAGTCGTTAAAGTAACCTCTGGCGTGCCACAGGTGAGTGTTATGGGACCATTGATTTTCACGATATGCAGGCTGTTACAAAAAGGTACGGCCAAACTTTCAGGAAACATTCCTCACACACAAAGAAAGAAAATATGTTATGCGTACATGTGTCCGTAATCGCTTACTTTCCATGTTAGAGCTCATTTTATTACTTCTCTTCGAATCACATTAATCATGGAATGGAAACACACAGCAACAGAACATACCAGCGTGGCTTCAAACACTTTGTTACAGGAAATGTTCAAAATGTCCTCCGTTAGCGAGGATACATGCGTCCACCCTCAGTCCCATGGAATCAAATGGCTCAAATGGCTCTGAGCAGTATGGGACTTAACATCTATGGTCATCAGTTCCCTAGAACTTAGAACTACTTAAACCTAACTAACCTAAGGACGTCACACAACACCCAGTCATCACGAGGCAGAGAAAATCCCTGAAACCGCCGGGAATCGAACCCAGGAACGCATGCAATCCCTGATGCGCTATTGAAGCCCTGGAGAATGGCATATTGTATCACAGCCGTCCACGATACGAGCACGAAGAGTCTCTACATTTGGTACCGGGGTTGCGTAGACAAGAGCTTTCAAATGCCCCCATAAATGAAAGTGAAGAGGGTTGAGGTCAGGAGAGCGTGGAGGCCACGGAATTGGTCCGCCTCTAACAATCCATCGGTCACTGAATCTGTTGTTGAGAAGCGTACGAACACTTCGACTGAAATGTGCAGGAGCTCCATCGTGCATGAACCACATGTTGTGTCGTACTTGTAGAGGCACATGTTGTAGCAGCACAGGTAGAGTATGCCGTATGAAATCATGATAATGTGCTCCATTGAGCGTAGGTGGAAGAACATACTGACGAAACTAAAATGAGCCCTAACATGGAAATTAAGCGTTTCCGGACATATGTCCACATAACATCTTTTCTTTATTTGTGTGTGTGGAATGTTTGCTGAAAGTTTGGCCGTACCTTTTTGTAACACCCTGTATATAAATGACCCAGTAGATAGTGTCGGAAGTTCCATGCGGCTTTTTGGCGGATGATGCTAGAGTATACAGAGAAATTGCAGCACTAGAAAATTGTAGCGAAATGCAGGAAGATCTGCAGCGGATAGGCACTTGGTGCAGCGAGTGGCAACTGACCCTTAACATAGACAAATGTAATGTATTGCGAATACATAGAAAGATGGATCCTTTATTGTATGATGATATGATAGCGGAACAAACACTGGTAGCAGTTACTTCTGTAAAATATCTGGGAGTATGCGTGCGGAACGATTTGAAGTGGAATCAACATATAAAATCAATTGTTGGTAAGGCGGGTACCATATTGAGATTCATTGGGAGAGTCCTTAGACAATATAGTCCATCAACAAAGGAGGTGGCTTACAATACTTGAGTATTGGTCATCAGTGTGGGATTCGTACCAGATCAGGTTGACGGAGGAGATAGAGAAGATCCAAAGAAGAGCGGCGCGTTTCGTCACAGGGTTATTTGGTAAGCGTAATAGCGTTACGGAGATGTTTACCAAATTCAAGTGGCAGGCTCTGCAAGAGAGGCCCTCTGCATCGCGGTGTAGCTTGCTGTCCAGGTTTCGAGGGGGTGCGTTGCTGGATGAGGTATCGAACATATTGCTTCCCCCTACTTATACCTCCCGTGGAGATCAGGAATCTAAAACTGGAGAGATTCGAGCCCGCACGGTGGCTTCCCGGCAGTCGTTCTTCCCGCGAACCATACGCGACTGGAACAGGAAAGGGAGGTAATGACAGTGGCCCCTTAAAGTGCCCTCCGCCACACACCGTTGGGAGGCTTGCGGAGTATAAATGTAGATGTAAGTGTGTAACTACTCGAACACCATTCAGGACCCGTCCTCACATGTGCGAACGTGCAGGACTGGAGGAAGTACAAGTCCTGCAAAATTCTCACGTCTATTTTTGTCACGTTTGGAAGGTACGACATGAGGTACTGGCAGAAGTGAACCTGTGAGGAGGGATCGTGAGCCGCACTCGGGTAGCTCAGATGCTGGAGCACTTTTCTGCGAAAGACAGATGTCTTCAGTTAGAGTCCCGTTCAGGCACACAGTTTTAATCTCTCAGGAACTTTCTCAGCCTCATCCTTTGCCTCCACGGATCCGCGTATTAACCTAGATTAGAATCGCCTGTGATCGAAATTCAACCAACCAGGTCAGTGGACCTGATGTGTGCCAAAAAAATGTTGTCTGTCTTAAAGTGATACACTCTACGCAAGACTCTGAAATTTTAACATCAGAAATGTCCCATAGCAGGTGCCGCACTGTAGCTGCGAGTATTCTTGAAATAATTCTTTGATTTCTCTTTAACTGTTTGATCATTTGAAGTGAGTCCTTGATACAGTGCGTTGAAAAATAAATTTTTTGTTAATGGCGGCAAAATAACTTATTGCATCACAATGTGAATGCCGTTGTAATACATAATACAACATCAAACGCGAAATGATTTGAATTACCGGTAATAAATTTGGATTGTAAATTCATCAAACCGCAATTATAGCTCTTGAAATTATTTGAAATTATGTTCAGCCAACATTTAAACGTATCTTTCTAAAAGACAATAAAATTACCATTATCAACGTCCGCACTATTAAATGTGTGTGAATTCCTAAGGGACCAAACTGCATAGGTCATCGGTCCCTGGACCTACACACTATTTAATCTGACTTGTGCTAAGAACAACACACACACACACACACACGCATGTCCGAGGGAGGACTCGAACCTCCTGCGGGAGTTTCCGCGCAGCCCTCCGCATAATTCGTATTACTTTGTCTACGCAAAAACTGTGTCCCTCTCTCTCTCTTCGTCTTTCAGTCAGACTCGTTAGTGTTCTTCGACTCATAGTCTAACACAAATATAGTTTTTGTGTAATAAGGAAAGCTACAGCCATTCAAAGTGCAGACACTAAACATTAGGAACATTTCAGATTTCGTGGTGACGGCGGCAACGAAACACAAAGGTAGTTCTGTTTACTATTGGACGAAAGAAAGCAAAAAACCCGACACTAATAAACAACGTTTGTTGCCCCCGACGACTTCTTTACTAAATTTCGTTTCCCACTGCTGACAACATTAACGAAGTAGCAGTTGTGGCATCGTCGCTGCCCATAGTGCGTGTGTTACTGCAAATGAACCATCAGCGACATTTAAATGTGAACCTCCCTGGTACGTGATTTCACGAAAAGCTGTTAGTTTCGTGTTTTACTTATACCATAGAACCTGATCGGTAAATGTGACGGTAGCAATGTGTGAGGCAGAGGAGTCTTCGAAGCAACCACATATTTGAGAAGCTATACACTGACGAACTCTTTCAAAAATCTAGGAGCACAGAATCTACTTAAGAGCCTGGGTCGATAGTTCGCATCAACCATAAATAATGGCTCGGAGAACCCATCGTGAGAAGCTGCTTAAAACATTGTACTAGCAATAAATAAGATTCCAGAAAAAAAAATGGCGCACTCGAAGATGTGGGAGTTCCTTCTCTCGTGTGACTGGTTAATTTTACGACAAGCTCGCTAAGTGAAGAGCTATCAGATTGGGTAAATAAGCGAAAGCGTCCAGAGAAGATTCGTGGTTGTTAACGTTTCGCACTTCTGATACAACCAATCACGTTGCACTTTTTTGTTCACGTTTCTATGGTAACGCCCCAGTGTTGCCATAGTTACAGATTTTTATGACGGTCGGTGGGTGTTGCGGCGCGTTTTGTGTGAAAGTTTTGCGTGTATATAGGTATTGCACAGTTTCATTAGGTAAGTTCATTAATAGTCATCGTTTAAATGGTTTCTAGTACAGCAGATAATGCGAGAGCTGGAAAAACAGCTACGCTGAAAGGTCACACGCTAATTTGCATACAGATTATATGTGTACTTGCAAAGGGAAACGGACAGTGACGGTCCTTTGATAGCAGTCAGTAAAGTGGTCGACACAACGATAGAAGCATCGAATGTCTCTCTAGTGGCAGAGAAGAGAATACTGGAACAGATGAAATGAAGACTGCGAGTTCAGTTGTAAGTGCTATTCTTGTGACGTTAAGGTTAGACAGTGTTTTTTTGTTGTTTATTATGCTTACTTTCTAGTCTTATTTCTAGACATTGCCTTGTGAGTTTGAGATGCTCTGGAAATTGTGATTTGTCCAGTATTTTCAGGCTCTAATACATTCTTTGAAGCGGATGTAGAACGTTCTACCAGTTTGCCCCAGGTTTCTTCCATCACATGTATTACACTATAATTAATATATTTCGGCTTTCTGGTAAGTATCTGTAGCTTTGTTAGTTTTGGAAGTATTTGTGGATAAAGTTGCCTGTTTTGTATGTTATGAATAGTGAACAGGCGTTTTGAAGTTATAAAACGAATATTTGATAATTTCCAAATAGCTTGCTTGTCTAAGACGCTGTATACCTCCGGCCGATATATATCGAACGTGGCCGAGCGGTTCTAGGCGCTTCAGTCCGGAACCGTGCTGCTGCTACGGTCGCAGGTTCGAATCCTGCCTCGAACATGGATGTGTGTGTTGTCCTTAGGTTAGTTAGGTTTAAGTAGTTCTAAGTCTAGGAAACTGATGACCTCAGGTGTTAAGTCAGAAAGTGCTCAGAGCCATTTGAACCATTTTTTATATCGAACGCGCTACTCTCAATACGGCTAATGTGGGAACTGTTTTGTGCGTTGGCAACGGAACGCCGTATAACATTGTCTGTAGTGAACTGAATCCGGTGTAGTATCTTCGAATAGTCTACTGTAGACCACTGTTTACAGTTTTGTTGGTAGTATGGGTTGCTGCCAAACCACGATCTGAGGAATAGTGCAAATGTCGTGGGAATACACTCCCTAGAAAGACCGCCGATGTACACTTCACTTTTCAGTTGCACTGAACAAAACGTAAGAAAAGATCTTCCATCAGGGAAAAAATACAAGGTCTGATAGTTCCAAATTGTCTCTCGAGAAGAGTATCATTATAATGTGCTAGGTGGAAGGATGCACGTTAAAAGCCATTGATTCTAAAACTGAAGTGTCAGTGAAAGCTATTTACAACTGTTACAGTTTTTGTCGTTAGGTGTTCTACGTTATTGTCACGAACGAAAGTGTCCCTATCGCCGGTGAGAACAAGGTTGTAGAAGTTGGTGAGTCACATATCGTTACTCGAAAGTACAGGAGAGGAATTTTTCTAAAAAAACTAAATAGACCAAATATGGGTCTTCGGAGGTATTGGAAGGGAGCTTTGCAAGTGCTTTGTACTTCGAGTATACTTTAGGGCTAACAATATTTTAGTACCCATTATAAAAGACTTCATTTTTTCAGGCACCCAAGTTATAACTGACGGTTGGAAGTTGTATAAAACTCTGAAACAAGAAGGTATAGATCACGAATTTGTGAACCGTTCCGTTGAATTTGTGTCTTCCGACGATTCATCGGCACATAACCAGACTATTCAGCGGTTGTGGAAATCTGAATTAAGAGACAGGCCTGGCCGGGAGACCGAGATGAATTATATATTTTCTAGTATCTATGCTACCTCAATTTACGATTGTGTGGCAAGAGATATATCAAGAGTGTATCCTGGCTGCCTACACCACCTGTGGAATTGTCTACGCTGAAGATTTGGCCGACGAGTATAATGTAAGTGAAATCACTATTTTCCTTTGTCAGTAACAAGAGATTACAAAACTTTTTGTCATTTGTGGCAGCTCTTCTCAGGGCTGTAAACGGTATGCATATTGCATATATGCCGAGTTTCGCGCAGCCGGTCGGTGTGGCCGAGCGGTTCTAGGCGCTTCAGTGTCCTTAGGTTAGTTAGGTTTAAGTAGTTCTAAGTTCTAGGGGACTGATGACCTCAGATGTTAAGTTTCATAGTGCTCAGGGCCATTTGAACCATTTTTTTTAGATTCGCGCATTCGGTATAGCGGGTCGGTGGAAGGTTGGCCACTACTTCGATATGGAACGCTTCTTGGTCATTGCCGAACAATTCTGGCAGAAAACGTCTAAATGAACAAATACGTTTTAGATTTAAGAGACTTACTGAAAAAATTTGTTACTGGATGCATGGATATACGGGTAGGGTGGTTTGGGCACACAACAGCGAAGTCTGTAGCGCCGTTACTGGGATGGGAATGAAACAAGTAGTAATCTTTAACGCCAGAGATGAAAGCCCTGTTTGGTGTAGTATCTTAGGCAGAATAAATTGTAGTAAAACAAGAAAAAATGCGCTACGCAGATGTACAGCACTGAGAACTTGCAGTGTTTTGTCAAATACAGAGTGAGGACGGCGAGTTTGTGAGCTGGGATGCCACAATGCGAGACTCGGACCACCAGACAGAGCCGGCACCTCGAATGAAGAGCTTCCGCCACAGGCTGGGGCCCGCTTGCGTAGAAAGACAATCGCAGCGCGCATAAAAGCGGATGCACGCGCGCTGGAGAGCCAGCCGCTCCGCTTTGCTGCTCGCGGCGTGCCAACGGAAACGACAGAAAAGTCAGTGGAAAGCTGAACGGCACAATTCCGTCTGTACAACCGAAACAAGGAAGAAATATGGATAAACAATGTCGTCATCGGCGGAGTGCGGTACTTCAATTCGGATAAAAACTAGAAATGGCCTGCTAAAAGCACACCTTTGTGACAGATTAAGAGACATCCATTACGTGATCTCATAATTTGGGGAGGTATGACTAAATCTCACTTAAAGGGGAGAGGGGAGTTGCAATGAAAATTTCACGTCATCTTATAAGTTTAGAGATAGCAGATCATTTTATAAAGTTTATCCCAAGCATAGACATTACTGAAGTGCTCACCAATCTTTGCGGCATCTCTGTACTGAACTGAATGCTTAACACGTCTGCAAGTCCGGGATTCCAAAATATGAAATAAATGCCACTACGTGCCAGTTAGTGAATCAGTCGTGATATTCTGCAACGCATAAAAAGCCAATCTTATTGCGTTTAATATGAGTTTGTATCAAAACCTTTACAATGTAGACTTTAAGCAGTATGCCGATAAGTCGAGACACACCTGCGTTCAAGAAGTTAATCCTTTGTGGAAGGTAGCTACGCCGAATTTTACCGATAAGAATTCTATTAACGATGAAATTTTAGAAATTTTTACTGGCTGAGATCCATCAACCGCTCTTTAACTTAGTTACAGAAAGTATGTATAACCACTCCGGTCAATTTGACAGCAATTTATGCAGCAGCACACGGAGAGCGAGAAAAACGCGTCGTGAATTTTTATCACTTCTGAGGTGGAGAAATCACACTTATATTACGGTGGTAGGAACTTTAATAGAGACAATATGGTACGGGTGCAATCGATGTCAACGTATTATTCTCAACACCGACGTTTTTGAGATTCCAGATTCTCGCGCAATTTGTCTGTTACTGATGTGCGGATTAGCCGCAACAGCATCTAAAACACCTACTTGGGCATCATTAGTTGCTGCAGGTCGTGGTTGATGTTTCACATGTGGCTGAACACTTCCTGTTTCCTTAAATAACGTAACCATCCAGCGAACGGTGCGGGCAGTTGAATGATGTCGTACAGGATACCGAGCAGCATAATAGCACACACTTGTTGGGCATTTTGATCACAACAGCCGTACATCAATGAGATATAGACCTTTTCCGCAGTTGGTAAATGGTCCATTTTAACACGTGTAATGTATCACGAAGCAAATACCATCCGCGCTGGCGGAAAATAACGTGATACCACGTACTTATACGTTTGTGACTATTACAGCGCCATCTATCACAAAGCGAAAAAAGTGGTCCAACTAAAACCTTCATATTTCTTTATGTACTACACGAATATATAATAAAAAACGGGGGTTCCTGTATAAAAAAACGCGGTTGATATCAGTTTGACCTATGGCAGCGCCATCTAGCGGGCCATCCATGACGCCATCTGGTTTCCCACTTCAAGCTAGATGCGTTTCGTTCTTTGTAATTTTTTCGTTTGATGCTTATTTCGTGAGATATTTGGCCCGGTCACTATCAATAGACCACCATATATATATATATTCCGTGGGTAATTTAGTGCATCGTTATATTGTCGTACAAAGGGTCCAACGATGACATTTCTTTTTTTTTTACTGCATTATGCGTGAAAGCTTTATATGGGACTAATAATACTTCCACACGTGTGATACAATTTTTTCTTCACTGTAGTGTACAGATGTTTTGGTTTAGGTTGTGAAACTACAAATGCGCTAGATGCTACATAACGAGTGGTGTCTGTCCTGTCACACATGTCTGACAGAACTCCATGCCTTTCTATGGAAAAGTACTTCCTAGATTTACTACTTTCAGCTAACGGAACGGAAGCAGACTGCGGAAAGAACATTGCTAAAAATTCAGAAAAGCCCTTTCACGTGTCAGGAAAATGTTCTCTCGTATAACAGATTCAGGCTAAGAAGTTAAAAAAAATGTCGTTATTGCTGTTTGAACGCATGGTCTTTAATACGACGACCTAACGCCATACCAACTCAGCCACTCGAATGCTACAAAGCAATCATTCACAGAAACGCTTTTGCTGTTCTCCGTCTTCATGGTGTTACTTTTGATGACCGTTTAAGCATGTTCTGCCGGAGGGCAGTACATAGTACTAACTAAATATGAGTTTCAGTTGATACTCTATCGACATACAGCGTTTGGTACCGATCTGAGCGTCTGACATGTGGAGGTTTGGATGCAAACTGAAGTGATACAGCGAATTAATTGTTAGTTTCATTTTACTACCTAATCTGTCTGAATGTAAATTTTTTCAACTTAACAATATTTCTTGATGGAGTTAACAAGTAAGCCGATTTCAAATATTTTACTGAAAACTATTAATAAATTTCATCATCCTTTGTATAGCATTAGCAAGTTATCGCTAGCGTACCTTATTAACTACACTTATTACAACCCCCTGAGATTTGACCTAGGCCTAATGGCGCAGGCTCCGAGCACACTTAGGAGTACCTGACTTAAATGACAGCCGCGCGGTATTAGGCGAGCGGTCTGGGGCGCTGCAGTCATGGACTGTGCGGCTGGTCCCGGCGGAGGTCGGAGTCCTCCCTCGGGCATGGGTGTGTGTGTTCGTCCTTAGGATAATTTAGGTTCATTAGTGAGTAAGCTTAGGGACTGATGAACTTAGCAGATAAGTCCCATAAGATTTTACACACATTTGAACATTTTTTTGAACTTACAAGACAGTATACTGCTACATTACTGCTCTTACTGGTAATGTTAGTAACGGCGCTACATAACTGTTCATCCACTGTGTATACAGCTGTGGAGCACGTGAACATTACAGTGGACCGGCTGTATCCCTTCTTCCTTGAAGTCCTCCGCAACTGCAATGGCACCTCCCAACAGGATAACTGTCATCACACCATCAGAATAGAGCTACAGTGATTTGAGGAGTATTATAGTGAACGTCGATGCCTTTGCTAGCAACTTCACCAAATTTGAAGCTATCTGGGACGGCATAGAGCGCCAGTTCCGTGCCCACAAACCACGTGTCCCTCATTTTCGGGCACTGCGTGACATATGCGTAGACATACCAAGAACCTTCCGAATCCAGGTAACGCAAAATCACTGCTCTATTTGGTTCCTAGACTGGAACGTCACGCTGTTAACCAGGAGGTCATAATGTGTCGGCTCATCAGTGTAAGCTGTTCCTACCTTGTTTCGCGCCCCCATCGCCCCCAGGAGACATTTATCCCTCGAGAGAAGCAGCGGTCGTAATATTTCGCTCCGTCATTTCAGATCTCTTTTTCACTGCAACGAGATGACCAGTAGTGGAGAGGTTAGACAGAGACACAATTTCCTGGACGAAAACATTCAATTTTCACGTGACGGCTAAATCCGCTCCAGATGTAGAGAAAAAACAATGTGCGTACAGAAGAGAGATGTATAGGTACGCTCTCGTCTGCTTCCGCGTCAGATAAACGCCTACAACTGACAGGCGTGACGCATGGAGGGCAGGGCTACGCTGGCGAGCTCTTAATTATTTGTTTTATTTATGTGTGTCGTGTTCATTTCCTGTGCGGGGCGGGGCAGTTCGCCGGCGTTTATCGGGTGGGGGGGGGGGGGGGGGACCTCCCCCCAGGGAGTGGGCGTGCACTAGGGGCCAACTGCTGGCCGGCCTCTGTCCCCGCGGCGCCCGGGGGAACTTCAGCGACGGCGAGCCACGGGCCAGGCATAATTGCATCCCGTTGACTGCGCCTCAACTCTGCTCCGCTCTCGTATACTGTCTGCGGCCTCATTTGCGGGCCCGCCACGCTGTGGAGCGCCACGCCAACAGTAGCTCTCTGGCAGCATTTCTGTGAAAGTTCCATCTGTGTGCGTTTTGCATCTGCCGAGATACACTGTCCAGTCACATTAATGTGACCACCACCTATGTTCGAAGACAAAGTGCAATAACAACTCACAGACGGCCGGTGGCAGCACCACCAGTGGAGGTTATGTTTTTCGTGTCGGGGGACGCAGAAAAAAAAAAAAAAAAAACACAAGTCAGTGTTGTAATGCAAAAACTGAGAGATCTATCTGCCGCCCCCTTAGGACATGTTCATTGGCTTTTGGGTCCAGGTGGAAGCACTTCCGAAGCGGATAAATTTTTTAACTGGTCGCTTTGCCACCACGGTTTAAGTCCGCCCATGGTAGCTTAGTGGAAGGGGCACCGTGGTCCTGTGGTTAGCGCGAGCAGCTGCGGAGCGAGAGGTCCTTGGTTCAAGTCTACCCTCGAGCGAAAAGTTTACCTACTTTACGCCTTACCGCTGGACACCTCTTCGAAGTCCGCTACGAAACACTCACCCTCCCTCCGTGTGATGGCGGACTGGGACTTATAAATGTACGAGCGAGAGCTACAGCGTTATACTTGTGCACAGTGATGAAATTGTGGACCCACAAAGATGCTTCCCTTACGGGACGTCTGTTAGAGGTATGGCTGCCGGCGTCTCTTCTACCACCTGTCACGATTGCGCACATTACACTCTCACTCTCGCACCTCTCGGCATTTATTCTTGAGTATAGTTACGTGCAGCCAGACCTTCCCAACACTCGCACTCCCAAGGCCAGAGACGTTTAGAGACTGCTGCTAAGGTGAATCCCTCGCAATGTGATTGAGAGGAAGAGCCCTACGACCCTATGGCCTGCAGTGTGAGGAGCGGTCCAGAAGCCGTTCCTCCCCACGCGGGTACGAGCCACGTGGTACCAGGTGGTGGACGGGAAGGTTGTAACACGACAAAGGCTGCACGCTATTGGGATGACGGATTCCCCCCTTTGTCCACGTTACCACCTCGTGGATACTGACGAACACCGTTTAACATGTGGATCGGCGTTAGAGGTATGGCTGCTAGTGCAGAAGATCCTCGCCTGCTACCTACGAATCGCGCCTCGCACAATTGAGCCACGGCTCCTCCTTTGTCCAGAGGATACTTATTTCCCACCTGCAAAGACTCACGCTCTCACGTGGTTTAAAGGCATGTCCATATACTACCCCTTTCGAGATGATGAGAAGACGGTGCCTGATTACTGGCAATTTCTCCAGGACAGTCTTAGCACACTTGAGTGTTCATCCCGATACCGACAACTATTTGCGAACTTTTTGTGCAGTGTCTTTGATAACCCTCCCCCTCTCACAGTTGGGGAGTACCGGGCAGAGGATGACCACCTTCATGGGGCTCCACAGGCTGCGAAATCTGTACGCAGATGGGTCATGCACATGGAATGGCGTGCGGGATTTGGTTACATTTTTCTTTCTTTATTACCTATCATCACACTATTAGTTTCAAATTCTATTTCATAGTTTAGAAGGAACTCTTGTTCTGTTGTTGCTACGGATGTACATTCTAATTATGTTTGTCGTAACTGAAAGACGCCTTTTTCCGTATAAAAAATAAATAAAAAACAACAAAAAGGTTGTCAGAGAAAATAATTAACAATTTAAAAAACAAAAAAAATGAAAAAGATAAAACAGAATGTCAACCCTAAGGGCCCGGGTTCGATTAAAAATTTAAAAAAATAAAAATAAAAAAAGTGGGCAGCGCGACGGAATATCATACCTAACGTCCCGGGTTCGATTCCCGGCTGGGTCGGAAATTTTCTCCGCTCAGGGACTGGGTGTTGTGTTGCCCTTATTATACCTATCTCTTCTCTATTCCATTCCCTTTCTTCCTTCTTTCTAAATATTTAATTCCGTTTGGTTTATTAATATCTCACTTGATTTTGTATTAGTTATAAGTTTTACTAATGCTGCACAAAAAAAAAAGATATCAAATGGATGTAAACAGATAGAGCCCGCCTCCACGTGGTGGGACCCGGGCAACGGTGTGAGTGGGGACTGGAGCCGGGGTGGTGTTACTTTCAGTCACACCGGACCCCGGACCCAGTCACAGCGGCTAAGTGGCAACATACGATCCATCATAAGAAATTAGATGATGGGTCATAAAAAATAAACAGCTAGTGAAGTCCTTATCATCATCCTTTCATCCCCATCGACACGCAGGTCGCCGAAGTGGCGTCAACTCGAAAGACTTGCACCAGGCGAACGGCCTACCTAGCCAAACGGCATTTCTACTTACCCTGGTTAAAGTATACCATGCATGGCAAAATGGCACTATCCACAACCGGCACCTAGGCAACTGTGATGCATCACTGGCCATACAAGACAGGAAAGAACGACATCTGCCGAGATGTGTACAGGTGAATAGACGTGCAACTATTAAGCAGCTGACCACACAGCTGAACAAAGAGACTACAGCAGTGTCTTCTTAATGACCTCTCAGCGAACGTTGGTCCGCATGGGCCTCCTCAACAGGCGTCTGCTACTTACCACCCATTCTGGCAGAAGTTCATCACCGACGAAGGCTGAAGTTTACACACAAATACCACACTGGAGGTACACTGAGCGACGAAACGTGGTCTTTTCAGGTGATCCACGTCTTATGCTCTAGGAGACAGATGGCCGTCGGGTTGAACGCCTTAATGCGTCTGAAACCAGACGCCTTGCAACACCGTTGTGGTCTGGGAAATGTTTTCGTGGCATTCCCAGGGTGAGATCGCCGTTCTGGAAGGTACAGTGGTTTAACACAAGAATGACTCTATCCTTGTGGATCATGTCCACCCTTACATCCAGTTTGTTTTTCCTCGGCACAATGTCATCTACCAGCAGGAAAAGGCAACCTGTCACAATCTACGAGTACGTGCGTGGTTTGTAAAGCACCAGTTTACCGCACTACTGTGGCCATCAAACTCTCTGGGTTTAAACTCAATCGATAATCTATTGGAGATTTTCTCCGCTCAGGAACTGGGAGTTGTGCTGTCTTCATCATCATCACCTCATCCCCATTAACGCGCAAGTGGCGTCTACTCAAAACACCTGCACCAGGCGACCGGTCTACCCGACGGGATGCCCTAGCCACACGACATTTCGTTTCATTTATCTGTGGGACCACCTTGATTGGGCTTTTCGTGCCATGGAACCTCAGCTGTAAAACTGTGAAACCATGCGCAGCCGACCACGGCAATGCAATCGGCATGGTTCCACATACCTGTTAATACCTTCCAGAACCTCACTAACTCTTCCTGCACGTCTCGTGCTGCAATAGGTGGTTATTCAGCCTTTTACATAAGTCTTCACATTAATGTCATTAGACAGTCTATTTGCGTTACGGGAATAGCATTTTCATTGAGGGACTTCTAAACAGACGATATACTCTCGTGAGCTGCCATACATTTCACGCGATGACACACCCTCTACGGGTCACGAAATTTAAGCAGTAAGGGACATTTAGGGTAATTACAGCATAGGAACACTCTGACTCGAAACAAGATAGAATTTTGATCGTTACACATGACCTGGGAAAAGATGGTTCACATGGCTCTGGGACTCAACTTCTGAGGTCATCAGTCCCCTAGCACTTAAAACTACATAAACCTAACTAACCTAAGGACATCACACACATCCATGCCCGAGGCAGGATTCGAACCTGCGACCGTATCGGTCGCGTGGTTCCAGACTGTAGCCCCTAGAACCGCTCAGCCACTCCGGCCGGTCCTGGGAAAAGAGTGGAGGACACGAAGTGTAGGAGGAAACGGAATGAAACTTCACGGGTGAAGACAGTATGGGGATGCTACTGCAGCGACAACAAAATCGAGTAAAATTTACAAAGAAATTGGCATTATGAGCCAACATATTAGTACGAAGCTTCACCCCCTTCTGTCCTGGATGCATGTACCAGACAGGTTCGGAATGGTGTCATAAAGTCACAGTATCCTCTCCTAAGGCAAGCTGGTTCACAGCTGTTGTAACTGGTTCTCGATATCCTCAATACTGTCACTGTTACAGAAATGACATCTAAGCTGGCCCCACAGTCATTCTATTGGAGACAGATCTGGGGACTACGATCGGCGTGGGAGAAGCTTAAAGTAACGCATATAGTTCATGCATACCCGTGCCGCGTGTGGAGGAGCATTGTTCTGCTGAAAAATGTGCTCATGGTACAGTGCCAAGGTCGGGTGGGAGGTAACACATGAAGACGGAGCATATCTGTAATGTACTGTTGCGCCGTCAGAGTTCCCTCAAACGCTATCAGCCACACCTGAATCCATACCCAATGGCTCCCCACAACATGACGCCAGGCAGTGTGCCACTCCAGATCATTGGATTATGGGCTCTGTTTTCAGGTCGCATCTAAGTGCCGACGCTGGTCATCCGAGGTAATGCAGAAGCACGATTCATTGCTGAAGACAACATGACTATGTTTCCCGGTCGCAGCACCAGACGAGGCATTCTATGTTGTCGTGTTAATGGCAGCATAGACATAATTCTCTAGTCCATCTACTGCTAGTCTCCGACCAGTGGTGTAAAATTCCTCAGGAAGTTGCAGGGAGTCCATCAACTGTTCTCGAACGTCAAGCGCAGACATGAAGGGTTTACGATGTGCTTCGTGTGTTATACAGCGATACTCCCTTGCAGTGACCAGCTGTGGTCAAACGGAACCTTGGCGATAAATATGCCTGCCGTCACGTTCCTATGCAGTTCAGTATCGGGCCACTGTCGCATCTGAATGCCCGACAAATCTGGGTAATGAGCGATTCGATGAGCCGGCCAAATAGAACACACAATGAGGCAGCTCTAATTATTTAATTACCCACCGAGGACGTGTACGTGAAAGAAATGACAGTGTCATGCCACCAAGCCCTGTGGGTGCTTCACCATTTTGTCAGGTAGTGTGTTTATTTAGCACACAGCATCACGTCTGACGTCCCGCTGTCATCATCTGGATGTGCTTTTCTAAATTATTAGATAGATCACGCTAATATACGAAATAGTACCACTCTGACAAAAAACCCTCGCCTCACATAGAACTCATCAGTTATGATGATTAGGACGGAGAGCCTTCGCATTTTTTCTTCCTTTGGTTGCGTCCTTTCAGTTACAGGGTGACTATTACTGAACTATATGAGAAAAAAACGTAAATTAGTTGCGAACTACGGCGTGCACACTCTTTATTCAACACTAACGCACTAACGCAAACCGCTCAGAAATTATGACGATTTTATTTCATATAATTTAATATTCACACAATTTTTCGTCTCCTGCAGTGCCCACCGCTCTTGAGCAATGCTTCCGACTCACCCGCTTGTTCATCCGGCTGACTTAGCACAGCAGCTTCTACACAGCTCCACACAAATGCACAGAGTAACAGAGTCTCTCGAGATTCTGAGATAGTACTGCATAGTTAATAGTTATCAGTTGAAAATGTCTGGCATATGCGTACACATATATCACAGAATTCCCATACACCAGCTGAGGAATCAGCTGTGGCTGTCTCCCTTTGGTGCACGTGATGAAATCTGTCCTGCTGGAATGCTATGCATGACTTCAGAAACTAAGTTACACGCACCACTCCATGCTAAGATCAGTGTGCGTCGTGAGTGGTCCATTGTCTGAACAGAATACATCTTCGGGTTTCCTGCAGACACAGTTCTGCTACGGTATGGCTAACTGGTGCATCTCTGTGTTCGAGTGAAATGGGACGGCAACTGGGAATGTACTCCGAAGTTAAAGTACGCCACTCAGTACTATTCTTTAGGGCAAAAAGTGGAAACTGCACCACGAAACACACAGTTTTTCAATTTTGTAGGGCACTTAATAAATGTCTTAAGACCGAAACTGTGCAGTTGCACAACGAATAAAGGAAAAAATCACAAGTGAAGGCTGCGTTAAATCATGTAAACTAAACGTAATGTGGAAGGCATTTTCTGCAGATAAATAATAACCATTTGATGTTATCTTTTATTTGGCGGTTTCATATGGTCCTGTGAACCAGAGTCATTGTACAAGCTCTTGTGCTAAGTCAGCTCGAAGTACAAGTAGATGTAGCCAGAAGCATTGCTCAAGACTTCTGGGCGCTATGGAATTCGAAAGGTAGTCTGACATACCGGAAAGACGCAAGTGAACGAACATGATTCTAAGACAAGAACTTTTTATTCTAATCATTTCACTTCCAGTCTATTATGTAACGCGAAGGTTTTTCGTCCCAGTGCTTTTATTTAGCAACAGCAGTTTATCATCTTAGGGTGCATTTGTTTGCCGGCCGGTGTGACCAAGCGGTTCTAGACGCTTCAGTCTGGAACCGCGCGACCACTAAAATCGCAGGTTCGAATCCTGCCTCGGGCATGGATGTGTGTGATGTCCTTAGGTTAGTTAGGTTTAAGTAGTTCTAAGTTCTAGGAGACTGATGATCTGAGATGTTAAGTCCCATAACGCTCAGAGCAATTCGAACCATTCATTCGGTCCATGTGTTTAACGATACGGGAGTGAGAAGCCAGACGATGGGTGTGTGACTCTGGAAACGTATTGTGTGGTTTCATTGTTTTAATGTGATTGCGTCCTAATTAAGTGTAACGATTACTATCACTAATCAATGAGATAGATGTATTGAAACATAGTTTTGACCTTATTAATGAGTGCCTAACATTTATTATTAGTTTTCTGTGTGATGCGAAGGCAGACGATAGATACTAAATAGCTACTGGTGGTATATAAAAGTAGAGGTTTTGCGGATCAACGTTCTGTTTCATTAAAAAGTTGGTAATTTTCGGCAAGATAGCGTTTTCAGTTAAAAGTCCGTACAGAATCTTTAACGAAGCCTCACACTTGGATACACTAGAGAGGAGGCCGTAGCTGCTAGAAGATATAATTTATGTTCCATGAGTTCTTGTGCGTGGTTTTTACTTAGTTACCGCGCGATGTCTGCTGATCCTTTAACCAATGATTACATGTAGTAATGGCATTTCTGCTTCTCTTCAGTTATTTCCTGTTATTGTATTGTGAGCCTTCTTGTAAGTTTATTTATGGGTCTCTGTGAGGCAAGATATGTACCGGATGGTTACATGAGTAATTAAAGTGCAGCTGCTCGCGGTGATGCAGTGTGCTGAGCAAAACTTGGAAGACATTCTAATACGTTATGCAGAATCGATTTATAATGGAAAAAAACAATTGTTGCAATTCAAGCTACCAAGTGCAAACCTGGCGCTGTGAATGCAAGAGAGACACACATAAATGTTTCTATTTTAATGGATTAGGAACGGCTAGTGGTCAGAAAGGTCAAACGAGTGAGAAAGGCACAATGTTGATTTTATTATTAACGGCCGCTTACATAATTTGTAGTTATGAACAAGGAAGACGTCGAGGAGGTGCTGTACAGCTCCAGATTTGCACCTGATGGCCAAAATTAGAACAAATTTGTCGCCACCATAAATCAGTAGCGCATTAACGCATTAGCACATCCACCAAGTTTCACCAGCATATAATGAGAGCCCACCGTGGTCCTCAGCGGGTAGCTGCACTTTAATTATAACCATCCAGTATTTCGTTGTCTTTAGTCGACTCTTATTTAAGTAGGTTGGTCTTGTCCTCTCCTGTTCTTAATTTCAATCATGACTGGCCACCATCGCTGTTTCCAAGCGTGAGACCAGATCAAATTAAGCCTGCAGTAGGGAAAGAATGTGATACTTTAGACATCTGCAAGGACAGCAGTTTGGGATAATGGGGTGGTCGTTTAA
This sequence comes from Schistocerca gregaria, assembly GCF_023897955.1. Taxonomy (NCBI): domain Eukaryota; kingdom Metazoa; phylum Arthropoda; class Insecta; order Orthoptera; family Acrididae; genus Schistocerca; species Schistocerca gregaria. The sequence continues at coordinate 407,175,353 of NC_064927.1, read as the reverse complement.
ACCACATCAGAAAATAGAGGCTCTGTGTTTCAAATTCACTCCTCTCCTTCTATGTGACCCCAAGGCTACACATACGGTGGTAAATCGATACTATTCAAACAACTGCGCAATAGAAACAAAGCATTTCATATCACCAGCTTTGACATAATACTCCGAAAAATGGGCCAGCTAAATTTTTCAGATATTTCGCTGGAGTATTTTGAAAGCTATTTCAAAAGTTGACAGCAACGTTTCGTCTACGGAAATGTAAAGTCGTCTTAGAAGCATTTTCACTGAGAAGTGTCACAGGGTCAACCCTGGACATGTTAGTGTTCTCCTTGCATGTTACTGAGATCTCACCGATTCTGAACTCCTGTAAATACCACTTCTACGGCGACGACCTCCCGTTTTACTTACGCACCATACCTGATGATATCAATTCTGTTATGGTTCAGAGTAATGACGATCAGTCTTCAGTGTTCAGATGTGCACGAAAACAATACCACCTCGGTATTCTCCTCCGAACGCTTCGTGCCCACACCCGCCGTACTGTTGGATAAATGCAGCGGATACATCCAGCTTCCACAGCAAGTCCAAAATGGTGATCTACCACTGGCACACCACCTGCCAAGGGATGTTTTGGATGACCGCCTCAATTTCTGTTCCATGTGCAGGAAGACTTCGGCTTGCCTCGGTGTCTTCCAGAAGTTTCGGTGGTTTGTTGCACTTGCGCTTGACTGTCGATTGGCACATCGACCCAGCGATACCGTTCTCAGTTCTGAGCTCATCTGGTGGCACGTTGAAAAATTTTACGCCTGCACAATAAAAATGTTCTCTGCACAGCACCTAGTTTCGGAACACTGTTTCACAGGATGTAAAACGTAAATTTGTGCAGTTACATGCTCTGCCGATTGTTCACTATGGCGAGTAAACTCTGCACTGCTAGAACTAACGTATTTTTGACCATGACAGTTATTGTTGCTCTTAGTTAGGAATGCTGTGTCCTGGCAAGCTACGAGGCGACTCTAAACGCTGTACAGGATGTTTTGAGTATTACACGTACAAACAAAAGGAGGCGAATAGGGGACAATGAAACCAGAGAGTAATCCCAATAAACACAATTCTATTAGCTCGTGAGTTCTCCACTGCAATGTATTACAAATGCATACAAAAGCACATTTTATGAGAATCCCTGACTCCCAAATTGCGGATATGCATCTGAGAACAAATACATTACAACCAACGTTCCAAATGGCCATCTCTCACATGAACGAAGGCTTTAACACATCTCGTTATCAACATCCCTACACATTCAAAAATCCCAGGCGTGCTACGAATGCATTGACAACGACCCACAATACGTTCGCTGAGTTCGTCGACACAATGAACAGAACTGGAATATACAAAAGCTCTTACAAATCGCCACACTCCGCGGTGGTCTAGCGGTTCTAGGCGCTCAGTCCGGAACCGCGCGACTGCTACGGTCGCAGGTTCGAATCCTGCCTTGGGCATGGATGCGTGTGATGTCCTAAGGTTAGTTAGGTTTAAGTAGTTCTACGTTCTAGGGGACTGGTGACCACAGACGTTAAGTCCCATAGTGCTCAGAGCCATTTGAACCATTTGAACAAATCGCCACACAATAAGAATGGGTTAAACTCGGGAAATCTGTGAGGCCATGATATCGGTGAAATAATATTAAGCAGTATCTAGACATCTGGAATGATGGTAGATGCGAGTAAAATCGAACGAAAGCCTTACACGTCGAAAGTGTTGTAACATTGTCATGCCTGCACTTATTCACTCGTCGTATGTAGACAAAACACTCTATAGCCGCGCGTAGTGGCCGCGTGGTTTGAGGCGCCATGTCACGGATTGCGCGGCCCCTCCCGCCGGAGGTTCGAGTCCTACCTTGGGCATGGGTGTGTGTGTTGTTCTTAGCATAGTTTAGTTTAAGTAGCGTGTAAGTCTAGGAACCGATGATTTCAGCATTTTGGTCCCTTAGGAATTCACACACATTTTGAACTCTCTATACATTATCCGTTTTCTAGTTCACAGGAACCCCTGTACCTTGCGTCAGATATCAAGCAACTGACATTTGCCACACTATTCTGTACTTATGATACTGTCTCACTGGTATTTCTTATGCTACTGTAAGTTTATCGAAGACTTCCTGTCTTCGCCATTGGTATCTAAACAAAAGTATCCATACTTATATTAGTAATATTGGAGCTTCCCTACCAACAGCGTCTCTTCATAATATGTGACAACAGGTAGAAGTTGCTTAGTACGTTATCTGTTAAAATAATGCTCATCATGTATGCAACGGTTTCCCTGCGTGAATGTATCTGCATCAGACCCTGAAATTCTTGTCCAAGACTGTCCGTGCCTATCTGAGTGCACTCGTGACTGTAAATAGCGTACACAGTGGGTCAAATCTATGAGTAGAGATTCGCTTATGTGAAATCACACCGTCATGATGTTAAAGCTTCGTTGTGAGCTAGTTTATTTTCTGTAGTGGGGTATGTTTAATTAGCCTAACTACGCACCCTGACAAAAAACAGTGAGTGCTAAGAATATACGGTCGGGTGTCATTGTAACTTTGTACATGTACTCATCGTCGTGAGGTATGTAAATTGTCAGAGTTGCAATTCTCTGTGACAGGTAGGACAGCCAACAGAGAGCATTAATGTTGTTCACTTTTAGTGTCACACTGAAGCTCCAAAGAAACTGGTACAGGTATGCGCATTCAAACACAGAAACATGTAAACAGGCAGAATACGGTGCTGCGGTCGGCAATGACTATATAAGACAAGTGTGTGGCGCAGTTATTAGATCGGTCACTGGTGTTACAAGAGCAGGTTATCAAGATTTAAATGAGTTTGAACGTGGTGCTATAGTCGTCGCACGAGCGATGGGACACAGCATCTCCGAGGAAGCGAAGAAGTGGGAATTTTCCCTTACGACCGTTTGACGAATGTACCGTGAATATCAAGAATCCGGTAAAACATCAAATTGATGACTGCATGACACAAAGCTTTACGCCTCGCCTGGGCCCGTCAAACCGGCATCGGACTGTTGATGACTGGAAACATGTTGCCTGGTCGGACGAGTCCCGTTTAGAATTGTGGACGTGTACGGATTTGGAGGCAACCTCATGAACCCATGAACCCTGTATGTCAGCAGGGGACTGTCAAAACTTGTGGAGGCTCTGTAATGTTGTGGGACGTGTTCAGCTGGATTGATATGGGCCCCCTAATGCGTCTAGATACGACTCTGATAGGTGACACGTACATAAGCGTCCTGTCTCGTCACTTGCATCCATTCATGTCCATTGTGCATTTCGACGGACTTGAACAACTCCAGCAGGACAATGCGACTCCCCACACGTCCATAATTGCTGCAGAGTGGTTCCAGGAACACTCTTCTGAGTTCAAACACTTCCTCTGTGCACTAAACTCCCCAAACATGAACAGTACTGAGCCTATCTGGGATGCTTTGCAACGTGCTCTTCAGAAGAGATCTCCACCCATCGTACTCTTACGGATGTATGGACAGTCCTGCAGGAGTCATGGTGTCAGTTCCCTCCAGCACTACTTCACACGTTAGTCGAGCCCATGGCACGTCGTTCTTTGGCCCTTCTGCGTGCTCGCGGGGATCTTACACGACATTAGGCAGGTGTACCAGTTTCTTTGGCTCTCCAGTGTGTCTCGAGGCCTGATAACAAAGGGAGGCGTGAACTGCGTCATATTTTCAGTGATCACTTTGAAGGACACAGAGATGTCGCATACTAGTGCGAGACAGCGCTATTTGCACCTGACAAAGTTGAAAAGGAGCTGCATTGTGGATCTCCATTTGGCCACATAGTCGAAACGTGCAGTCACCGTAATTGTGGGGCATTCTGGTGTTCGACAGGTCCTGTGTTGGAGTGAGTGGGGAATTGAGGTCAGGCATGTTGTGATTCCGGTGGACCACGTCTGACTGCTAGAAGGCAGGATCGCCGTATTATGCGCCACGGACATCCATTCTCATGTGCAACAGCCACGCGAGAAAGGCATTATCTGCAGAATATTGTGTCATCCCACACCATTGGTCGGAGACTAGCAGCAGTCGAACTAGGGTATTATCATCTCATGCGTAGGCCACCATAAACACCGTAACACAAACGACTGCGTTTGGCGAGGTGCTGTGACCAGGGTGCATGCATTACTGATGAATGGCGTCGCATTGTGTTCAGCGCTGTACCGTGGCTCTACACCACACCGGATGACATTCGTCCGCAAGTAGACAGCGACCATGGAAGGATCCACATTCCTGGCGTATTGCTGTAACGGATCGTGCATCCAGTCTCAATTCCTGAGTCAACAGATGGGGACGTTTGCAAGACAACAACCATCTCCACGAACAGGTCGACGAAGTTTGCAGCAGCATAGACTATCAGCTCGGAGGCCATGGCTGCGGTTACTCTTGACGCTGCATCACAGACAGGAGCGCCTGCGATGGTGTACTCAACGACGAACCTGGGTGCACGAATTTGCCAAACGTAATTTTTTCGGATGAATTAACGTTCATTTTACAGCATCCATGATGGTCGCATCCGTGTTTGGGGACATCGCGGTGAACGCACATTGGAAGCGTGTATTCGTCATCGCCATACTGGCATATCACCCGGCGTAATGCTATGGGGTGCCATTGGTTACACGTCTCGGCCACCTCTTGTTCGCACTGACGACACTTCGAACAGTGGACATTACATTTCAGATGTGTTAAGACCCATGGCTCTACCCTTCATTCGAGCCCTGCGAAACCCTACATTTCAGCAGTATAATGCTCGACCGCATGTATGTTGCAGGTCCTGTACGGGCCTTTCTGGATACAGAAAGTGTTCGACTGCTGCCCTGGCCAGCACATTCTCCAGATCTCTCACCAATTGGAAACGTCTGGTTAATGGTGGCCGAGCAACTGGCTCGTCGCAATAGGCCAGTCACTACTCTTGATGAACTGTGGTATCGTGTTGAAGCTGCACGGGCAGATGTACCTGTACACGCCATCCAAGCTCTGTTTGACTCAATGCCCAGGCGTATCAAGGCCGTTATTACGGCCAGATGTGGTTGTTCTGGGTACTGATTTTTCAGGATCTATGCACCCAAACAGCGTGTAAATGTAGCCACATGTCACTTCCAGTATAATATATTAGTCCAATGAATACCCGTTTATCATCATCATTTGTTCTTGGTGTAGCAATTTTAATGGCCAATAGTGTATCATAGTGCCATTTCTCAACAGGTCGTACGTTCGTCCACATATACCACGTGTCTCTATGAACAGTCTGTTCGATAGCGAGGTACTCTTGTGGCAGGCACGATCCTCAGATCTGTTCCAGACTGCACATACGTTGTGCCAGCTTGGACAAAAAAAAAATGGCTCTGAGCACTATAGGACTTAACCTCTGAGGTCATCAGTCCCCTAGAACTTAGAACTACTTAAACCTTTCTAACCTAAGGTAATCAAACCCATCCATGCCCAAGGCAGGATTCGAACCTGCTACCGTAGCGGTTGCGCGGTTCCAGACTGTAGCGCCTAGAAACGCTCGGCCACCCCGGCCGGCCCAGCTTGGACATCATTGCTCCAGTGCCAGTATATAAGATATCAAGGACCAGTTACAACAGTGGCGGACCAGCTTGCCTCAGGACAGGATACTGCTGCTTTATCTCACCCTTGGCAACTGAATCGGTATGTGCAGCGGGCTTGCAACGTCATACTGATTAGTGGGCTCACACTGACAAGTTCATCATGTATTTAACTCCGTTTTGTAATCACTGAAATTACATAACATATCCTTTCAACCAGTGAAGTTCCATTTCGTTTCATTCTCCCCTTCTGGGTGCTTCACTTTTTTGTCAGGTAGTGTAGTTGCTCGTAGTTTGTTCAACAATATGAGAAAATCCGTGACTATGGGTTGAATATCATGGAGTGGGCACGAAACTAATATGCCAGTAGGTCTGCCACAGTGAAGCTTGGAAAGGGAGAAGAGTGACGTCATGTCCCGTTTTGCGGCTTATGCGGGAGTAATCTGCTACCCGCAGTACGATCCCTCTTACGGTGATGGGGGCCTGACATTGCCGCTGGCCCACTGTCGCCGAGTCAGAGTCACAGCAAAGACCGTTGCGTTTCTGGTGAATGTGGTAGCAGACGACGCGCTACCCACACTCCTCACTACTAAAGACGGCAGAAACGGTTCTCTTGAATCGGTTCCCAAATGAGAGCAGAAGTTTACTGCAGCTTAAGAGATGCAGCATGATTCAAAGTATGTTGAACATCCATTCAAAAGTTCTGGTTGGAATGTTCTGTCCTTCAGTATGATACTCCTTTCTAGAGTAACTTGATAAAAGGTAAGAAAATAATGGTTGAAATTAAATGTTTAATTTTTTATCAATGGAAGCTGCTTCGAATTTGTAGCAGCCACTATGGTGCATAGAAACTATTCCTAGTGACGAGTGCCAGATTAATTGTGTACATTGCAACATAATTGATTCACGGAGCTCATCTCCGAATGATTTTACATGTTTTTATTATTATTGCTATTATTATTATTATTATCATTTGTACGTTAGGAGTGTAATTACTGCTCCACTGGTGCTCTACACAGTATCGTCTTCAAAATGTTGTGAAGGCACACATATTCTTTTATCGCTACGATGTGTCGCATCTTACCCTTACCCATCTCTGCTGGACCTAAGGTCCATGCTCTGTCTGCTAGGGAGTGACGGTAAGCTCTGTGCAGTGGGTCTGCGAGATCGGCTCAAGTAGTTAACAAGTACGAGCTGGGGAGTGGCCTCCGTTGGCATGAATCGGAGCACGAACTACACTCTCTGATCAGAAATATCCGGGCACCCGTATGTAATGTGGAAATGAACGCTAGATGTCAATAGAGGCGGATCCGCTGCCATGAACTGAGGAAGGGAGTATTGTGTTGACAGTAGAGAAACAGTAACGGCAGAACGGGTCAGTCTTCTCAGATTCTTTGACCAGTTCTCTGCCCTTCAGTCCACACACTTACTTATTTATGCGTTTTTATTCACAGTGCTACTTCTAATTAGGATGACAGCTGGGTACCATTACTCTAGACCAATGTCACACTTTCCACCACTAGAGCACAACTGGCTGGGCTCAAAATGGGGCCTTTTGGAGAGGTCTTTCGTGCAATGTATCGCTGGAATTGTTATTTTTGTAATACCACAGTACCACTACGATAGCAACAATGAAATATGGCATGTTACCATTCGGAACACTAAAATGAACATATCGGCTCATTGATTTGCTTCTGTCAGCCAGTCACAGCACAGGAAACGTGACCTCAAGGCAACGTTAGTTTTTAATCGCACAAGCACACAAACACCTTGTTATTCGTGACATGTTCAGAAATATAGTCAAGTATATGAACAACCAAGATTATTAGTTTAATTCAAAATGGTTCAAATGGCTCTGAGCACTATGGGACTTAACATCTATGGTCATCAGTCCCCTAGAACTTAGAACTACTTAAACCTAACTAACCTAAGGACAACACACAACACCCAGCCATCACGAGGCAGGGAAAATCCCTGACCCTACCGGGAATCGAACCCGGGAACCCGGGCGCGGGAAGCGAGAACGCTGCCGCACGACCACGAGATGCGGGCATTAATTTGATTGATCTCAGCAATGTAAGCTTTGCTGTTAGGTCCGGACCTAGCCAAGGCCTCGAAATTCGAGACATAGTCTGAAAAAAACCGGCAAATATTTGTAAAGACTATTAAATTAGCAGCTGGTTTCATTCACATCAGTTTAGGAGGTCATATTACGTCCCAACCTAACCACAGTCTCGTAACTCGTGACACTGTAAGAAAGAACAGTTAAATATTGCAGAATATTATGAATTAAATTGCTGTTCGTTTCACTGACATCAGTTTAGGATGTGCTACTAGGACTAAACCTAATTATAGCCTCTTAATTAGTGTTGTAGTCGAAAAAAGTAGTCAAATATTTCTAAAGATAGTCATTTCCATTTGTAATCGCTCTGTCCTCGTGATTAGAGGTTTTAAATGTTGATCGTATAGAATAAACTAAACAAATATGGGAAAGTGACATTGTATTGATGAGGAAAGATATCATGAAATCGGCGTAATTAGTAGTTATAGGTCCGTCTTAATAAGACCATGCCTGACCCTGGAAAGAGTATTAAGAGTGTCAGTGCCAGAGTTGGCCTTGTAGTAGATATGATGCTTCAAAAATATTATCGGACTTGGTAAAGAAAGTCTAAAGTGAAGGCAGGTTCTCGCGTTGACTTGCGATGCGCAACTGAAGCTGCTACACTGGCGGCTGATCAGTGGCACCACCGTGTGAAGACGACCGATTTCATTCCAGTTCTCCGCTAAATTGCAGAAAAAGCTATTTAGAAAACACGTTAGGATAAGGAAAATTCAAGAATAATAATAAATAGCAATAGGCTTCTCACTAAGTTTGTAATCATCATAAAATATTTAAGAAAGAGTGAGACCCTCTTCTGCGTAATGTGCAGTCAGGAGGAGCACCCGAACACGAAAGACAATAGCAGCCTAGTTTCTGGGGTGTCAGCATTTGTTGTTCAAACAAAATACGACTGAAAAGTGAATATACATCTAATTATGTTGTCTCTGGGTTTGGGAACATGTCAGTGTTAGTTTGTTATATTTAATTACATAGTCAAATCTATTTAGGATGTGATATTAGGTGCCAATATAACCTTAGCTTCGTAATTCGTAACATATTCGAAAAAAAAGTCAAACATTTGTGAAGATTTTCAATTGCAGCATGTTTTAGTACCTTCAAATTAAGATGTGGTATTAGGTTCCATCCTTACCACAGCCTTGTAATTAGTATCACAGTCGGAAAAAGCAGTCAGATATTTATATAGATCATTAATTTAATTTGTGCTCGTTTTAGTCACATAGATTTAATAAATGATACTAGTTTGCAACCTAAACACAACTTCGTAATTAGTGTCATGTTCGGAAAAAGTAGACAAATATTTATAAAGTTTATTAATTTATTTGCTGCTCTTTTTAAGTGCGTCAATTTAAGATGTCTTATTAGATTCCAGTCTGACCACAGCCCTGTATTTCATGACATAGCCGGAAAAAGTAATCAAATGTTTTTCAAAGTTATTAATTTAATTGATGTTCGGCCCGGTCGCTTCAGTTTAAGGTATGATATTAGATCCCACCCTAACCTCAGTAACGGTTCGCCATTTCCTGACGGAATGCTCTTTTGTTTTTAACCAGTTACATTCTCATTTATGTTTGCCGTCTGAGTTATCGGCCGTTTTAGCGAACGACGCGCGGTCCGTCGACTTCGTTTTACTTTTGAAGGATATTTAATCTTTAGTTCCGGATGTCCGCTGTCTCTATGGCGTATTTTATGGACCTTTCTCCAAGTCACTGTTTTTAGCAGTCTTTCCTTCTGCCGTTTGGGTTTAACGTGTAGTCGTTCTAACTCGTCTTCCTGTTCTGTGGTTCTGACATGAGCGCGAGTGACCCTAGTTGTTTTTGCGCCCTAAAACAAAGCAAACAGGCTATAACCACAGTCTCGTAATTCGGAGCTATTCGGAAAAAAACAGCCAGGCATTTGTTACAATCACAATTGTTAATCAAATTGCTGCTCGCTTCACTCGCATCAGTATAAGCTGTTATGTTTAGTCCCAGCCTAACCTCAGCTTCGACATTCGTGACATAGTCGAAAGAAATAATCAAATATTTGTAACGATTATTTATTAAATTGCTGCTATTTTAACTAACATCAATCAAAGGTGTGGTATTTTGTTCCAATCTAACCACAGCCTCGTAATTTTTGGCATATTCGAAAAAAAATTTATTTGTTACAACCGTAATTATTAATCTAAGAGTCACTCGTTTCACTCACAAGTCTTTATACTGTTCTGTTAAGGAGGTAGACAAAGATAGAACTTTTTTAGTCTACTTTTTTATTGGCTTAAAATCTTACTTTATAGAGTGTATTTTTAAGATTCACTCACATAAAGCGCCCCATAAGTGTTAAAATATTTGCTGCATGGGTGTGGTGTAGCGAAGCACACGAATGCAACTGATCTAATACTCTAATAGTTACAAACGGAAGAGGGATAGTATCACAGAGGGCATTAGTATCACGAAAAATACTATTTTCAACAAGATTTCTCATAGTAATATGATTCGTTTATGGTTAAAAATCTGGTAGAAGAGGCGCGTCTCGCGTTTGCTTACCTTGTTATTTCATTTGCTTTTTTATACAAATTACAACGTGAGTGCTTGCAAACGACAAACAGACTTATTTATACGGATAGAAAAGATTCGAAAAGTAATCCCAGTCGAGCAAAAAAACGCTTCAATTGTTAAACAGGAGCCAGTTCATCGATCTAATTTCGTCAAACGGAGGGTTTCGACGTCACCAAAAAAAGGCCAACTGTAGAGTAGTGGCAGTGCTGATTAAAGGTTTGTTCAGTCTCAATATTAAAAGAAAACAAGAAGTTGAAACATTAAACGCTTGTCTTTTTTTATTTTTTTAACAACTTTTTTATTGTTGGCGGGTGCTGTAACATGCGAAATATTTTTTTTAAAGCTGTGAGTCGGAGATTTTTTCCATAGTACGTCGAATTTTTGCGATAAATTTTAATTTCAATTTTTGGTGCATGGTTTTATAACGATATTTTTCACGAAAACATTGCCTTGTGTTTCAGAGGGTCATCATTTTGTTAAAAAAACTTTTTTTTAGTATTCCTACGTATTACGTTAGACAATGTCGTCAGTTTCAAATCAGTTCTTGAAATTTTGTCCTAGGGCGAAAGTTGTGGCGTTCAGAGTTCCCACAACCCATCCTGACACTCCGTCAAGGTCTTTTGCCGCTGTCGTATAGTATGCCCTGGGTGCAAGTTTTTTACTGAAAAAAATACGCAGTACACTCATAAGGATTTACAATAAAAGTCTAAAGTTAGCTTTGTAATTTCTTATTTTATTGGAAGAGATAATTTATATTAGTTCCAAAATCAAGCGTTGCAGTGGTCTACCCCATTAAGTCGAACCTAACAACGACTTCGGTCACGTGTGCTGTGCTGTGATTGGCTGACGAGGTCACGTGTTCTGTAATGTTATTTGCTGACAGAAGCAAACTGAGCAGCCGATGTATTGATCTCGGTGTAATGCGTCGGGAAGTGCGACGTCTGTGTACAATACCCTTTAATGGTGCCTGCAGTGAAAGTGTCCTCTCCTCAGTCATTAATTTTTCTGAGTACTACATCCCACCGCACAACACATTAAATGCATGTCTCTTGGTTAGTGTAATGTGTAATGGTCCATCTTTGACAACCACTCATGAAATTTAAATGGTTATGAATTCCCCCGTGACCACGCCGCAGACGTTTGAGCGCTGTTTTTCAAGATATCGTCACCAACTTTGGAGCGGTAGGCAACTTTTTGCTCTGAAACACATGGAATGTCAAAAACAGTTGCCTCAGTTTGCAAAAAGTAATCTCATACGCTTTGTTCATTCAGTACCTTGTAGCACACCTTGTAGCTTAATCAGGAGGCATTTAGCATACAATGATTTGTAAAACATGTAGTTAGAATAGGTTTGCGAACAAAGTCATGTCTGCGATTAAGCCATATCTCTAAAAACGAGAAGAAAAATCGGAAATTTCTTCCAAACCAAGGAATCAGTTGATACGGGAACACGTACCCTTAGCTGCAGTACCCAATCGGCAATAACTTGGCTAGTTCTCTAAAAGGTGCTTGAAGATCTTAAAGTGATACATTATTTTTCAGTTCCACACAGGATGCCAATTTGCAGTCACTGAATTAGCTTATTAACTAAGTGATAATTGCAATTAAGCGTTGTACTCGCATTGATAATTAATCAGGTATGTGAATAGAATACTTTATAATCGTTTTATGTACATAAAATGTACTGTTTAGCCCATGCATAATTATTTTCTTATCCCTTAGAAAATATAATTACAAAACAATTGAATGGGAACATTGAGAAACCCCACATGTCCATTTTTTGACAAAATTGAGTTTCCTACGAGTTTGTACTTTTAAACGTATAAGCCGATCATGATAAAGAGAAGCACCATATATTCTAGCATTTTCTTTGTTTTTGCGTAGCGATTGTATCGCCTAAACTGAAGAGGAAACCTACATGTCCAAAAGATATGAGTTTTCTCAAAATTTTAAGGTGTCAGCAACTGTTTTAAACAGAGAGAGCCTCTAACTCTCTGGTTTAATCAGTTGCTATTGTTGCTGGACGTAAAATGTCAGATGGTGGTGATGCTAGTGACAGATATCAGAAAATAATGAATAAAAGGAAGAATACGGTAGAGTTTCCGAAACATACACTCATAAAACGAGTACTGGGAAAAAATGTGACACATTTAATCTGGAAAGGGGATAGAGTGCAACCAAAACAACATGGTTATGAATGCATATGAGCTCTAACCTGAAACTTAGTATTGCTTCAAGGTGAAGATTTCATTATCACTCCGAGGAGTGTACCAGTTGAATGAATAGCGCACAAGAGGCGTGCTGATAAATTCTTCAAGGAAGTACGTGCTATTGAAGAGAAAACTGAAAGAGATTTTACGTTTGATTATATGCAGAACCTGCAGTTTCCTCAGATACCAGCACAAGACACGTTTTACGTCTGCCAGCTTTCAGTAAATGCCTTTAACGTGCATGACTTAGGGAGTGGAAGAGAGCCAGATTTACCTCCACCATGATGGAGTAGCACGAAGTAGCCCTGGTGAAATCTCTTCATTTCTTTTGATTATACAGATGAAAATGCTGGACAACATTTTAAACATCTTCACTTGTTCTCCAACTCTTGTGGAAGCCAGAATAAAAACCGTCCTATGGTGACGTTTTGTTTACGGCTTGCAGCACATGGAAGATTTCAGTTCATCGCCCATTACTTTCCAAAAAGAGGCCACTCTTTCCTTCCACGTAATAGAGATTTCAGCATGGTAAAAAGGAAAATTAGAAATGGAATAGTATATATCTTTTGCTGGAAGGATAAAAAGATTTCATACAGAGTCTGGTACAAAGATGAAATATTAACTGAAAATATCAAAAATAGAAGAGGTACTAAGTTTTAAAAAGTGGTGGCAGAAGTTCTACCAAAACAATGCTGTTTCCGATGAAAGTCAAGGAAGGACTACACAAACAAATAACAAACAGCACTTTCATATAACGCAATTCATGCAATTCTGCTATTCACATGAAAGTCTTGGTATTTTTAAAGCTAGGCTATTCATTAATGGAGCAGAAGATCACACATTCCAGCTGGTTGCTTCATCCGTAATTCTGACAAGACAGGCTTCTCTGTTCATGTCCCTATAAACGAGAAGAAAATGCATGAACTATGGGAATTCCTGCCTTTTCCACCGTAAGAGGAAATCATCCAGAATTTCTACTGTGACGCATGCCATTGGCCAACATGTGTCAAAGAATGAAGTACGTTTAGAGCAAATTGCCAAAGAGATGGAAATTAGGCATAATTGGGTTGATTTTTGTCCACATTAGCAGTAAACTGTGAATTAAGTAATGATGTAGGCTTATTTATTACAAAATATTGAGAGAGCTCACTTGTTTATAATATGCATTTTAACTTAACGCCAACGTCAACAAAATTTATTAAGATTTTTTCCAGTAGATTGACATTCTTCCCTTTACAGTCGTTTTAACGAAAAATGAGAAGAAAAACGGAATTTTTTTTGTATCTCCTGAAGATCTTACTTTTTGGATATGTGGAGTTTCTGAATATTGCGATTCAATTTATGTCTTTCCACTCTTGAAATTAAAATAAGAAAACAATAAAATGCCAATTATGTTGCTAAAAACTCCAGGTTGTTTTTCGTAGAGTTTTAGTTAATTTCATTTTGAGATAAATTGCATATTGACAGGCTGACTACGGTGGGTGTGCGTCACCACCAGACGCAGACCAATCTGTCAAAAACCTGAAGATAGGATGTCAGCGTGAGGTGCACGAAGGCGGTGGCTACAGCTGTGTGTTTCTGATCGGTGCTGCAGTGTGCGTCTGGCATTAGCAGCAGTGACACCCACTGAATGTCGTTGTGTTCAGAAACAATGTCTCGAGTGCCGTCTGAGCAAAGCCTTACATCATGAATAACAGCAAGGTGGCTCTAATGGAGGCTAGTAATAAAATGGCCCCACATTAGGAAGAAGTCTTCCCTAGTGTCCTAAGTTTTTTTTCTGGTCTATCCATACGACTGATTGGCCATTTAGGGTTATTTTTCATACTGCCAATCAAATTATTTCTAAACCCCTGTGCATTCCATCCTCATCATGAAAATCATTTAATTCCTCCAGTTTCTGCAAACACTAGATATACTATCCACTGTCGCAAATTTTTCAGCTATATTTTACTAGCTTTCATTACACAAAACCGGCGTCTCTGTTATCGGACAAAGACGTGTAGTTATATTATGCCCTCAACATTTTCTATGATGACTGTATGCGCTCCCGAAACGCTATCTAGCATTTTATAGAGTGGGAAAATTTCATGATTCATGCTGTGGCTTTTATGCCATATCCACGCCAAAGTTTATTAAATTTTCGTTGCTATATTTTAATGCACAATACAGAAAGATTTTACAGGAGGCTAGCAAGTAGGTAGCAACACAAGGCAAACTTACTAAACGAAGAGCCAGATGGACGCATAGCGTGAGAACGGCCGGGCGAGCAAAGAGCCGTAACGTACTCGAACAGAGTGAGAGAGAGAGATAGAGACAGAGAGAGAGGGGGGAGGGGCGGATTCGCCTACATCGCCGGACATCAAAAAAGGAAACTCTTACCATTAATTTTTACTGCCTAAAAATTAGTAATCAGATTTAACACTGCTGATGACGTTACTTGTACTGAGAACTTGTTAATACACACATCACAAAAGTTTTTGCATTACCTCGCTTCCAGAACCTGAACAGAAAATTGGAATAGAGATCAACAAAAACATAATTTCCACCCTTTTTATTGCTCACGAAAACCACACATTGCATTTTGTACCACCATA
The DNA here is from genome assembly GCF_023897955.1 of Schistocerca gregaria. Classification (NCBI taxonomy): domain Eukaryota; kingdom Metazoa; phylum Arthropoda; class Insecta; order Orthoptera; family Acrididae; genus Schistocerca; species Schistocerca gregaria. The sequence continues at coordinate 407,160,284 of NC_064927.1, read as the reverse complement.
CAGCGAGACCTTCGGTGGCGGCGATCCACTGCGCGGGATAGGCCGAGCGGTCTAGGCGCTGCAGTCATGCACTGTGCGGCTGATCCCGGCGGAGGTTCGAGTCCTCCCTCGGGTGTGTGTTAAGTAGTGTGTAAGCTTAGGGACTGATGACCTTAGCAATTACCTCCCATAAGATTTCACACACATTTGAACATTTCGTGGCGGTCCAGATTACTGTACACACCGGTACCTCTAATATCCAGTAGCACGTCCTCCTGCATGACGCATACCTGTATTCGTCGTGGCATACTATCCACAAGTTCATCAAAGCACTGTTGATCCAGATTGTCTTACTACCAAACGGCGATTCGGCGTAGATCCCTCAGAGAGGTTGGTGGGTAACGTCGTCCATAAACAACCGTTTTCAACCTATACCAGGCATGTTTGATAGGGTTCATGTCTGGAGAACATGCTGGCTACTCTAGTCGAGCGATGTCGTTTTCTTGAAGGAAATCATACACAAGATGAGCACGATGGGGGTACGAATTGTTGTCCATGAAGACGTATGCCTAGCCAATATGCTGTCGGAATGGTTGCACCATCGGTCGAAGGGTGGCATTCACGTATCGTACAGCCATTAAGGCGCGTTCCATGACCACCAGCGGCGAACGTCGGCCCAACATAATGCCACCTTGCTGCATCCGCTGGACAGTGTGTCTAAGGCGTTCAGCCTGACTGGGTTGCCTCCAAACACGTGTCCAACAATTGTCTGGTTGAAGGCTTAAGCGACACTCATCGGTGAAGGGAACGTGATGCCAATCCTGAGCAGTACATTCGGCATGTTGTTGGGCCCATCTGCACCTCGCTGCATGGTGTCGTGTTTGCAAAGATGGACCTCACCATGTGAAACGTCCCCTTAGAAAAAATATAAATGACTGCGCTTAAACTAACACACAATATTTTTAGTGCAACACAATCTGACTTTCAAAAATCCCTACAAAAGAATGGCCCTGACTAACATTAACCTATACGTTTCACAATTCACTTACCTCACAAAAATCTTCGTTACTCGAACTACTGCAATGCAGTGAGCGCCACTACTGCCAGCTAAATAAAAGATTCGAACTACTGAAGGCACTAACTACTGATAGGCATAGTTAGCAAATGAAAGATTTTGGTAGAGAACAAACAATGTATTTACCTTAATAGTGTTCAAAAGTCTTAATATATACAGCAGTTCATCACATCCAGTCTTACAAATTTACTGTCTCTGATGGACACACGTCCAGATCACCCGCTCTCAAAACTCCGCACATCCACCACTGCTGACCGCTCACCTTCAACTGCGCAACGCTACGCGCTATTAACAGCCAACTGCCCAACACTACAATAGCAAACAACAATGAAAACCAGCCACAGAGTGCACACAGCACTGCCAGTGATTTTCACACAGAGCGTTACGTGGCGTTACCAATAAAGAAACCTAAACAGCCTACTTACACATGGACGTCGGGAGTGAAGTTGCGCATCATGCAGCCTATTCGCACAGTTTGAGTCGTAACAGGACGACCTGTGGATGCACGAAAAGCATAATTCAACATGCTGGCGTTGCTGTCAGGGTTCCTCCGACCCATAATCCGTAGGTAGCGGTCAACCACAGCAGTAGTAGCCCTTGGGCGGCGTCAGCGAGGCATGGCATGTCATGGACAGTTCCTGTCTCTCTGTATCTTCTCCATGTCCGAACAAATCACTTTGGTTCACTCCGAGACGCCTGGACACTTCCCTTGTTGATAACCCTCCATGGCACAAAGTAACAAAGCGAAAGCGAAGGAACCGCGGCACTGACCGCCTAGGCATGGCTGAACTACAAACAATACGTTTCGTATACGTCCTTCCTGGTGGGAGGCTGGAACTGATCGGGGGCTGAACCGCACAATAACCCTGGATTCGGTGCGGGGCGGCGGTGGGGTGGGCGGACTGCTGTGACCTGTCGTGTGGTTGTGAACCACTGAGGGTTACGGCGGGACGAAATCTCTCCGTCCTTTTTCTAGGTCCCCAGTTCAATACGCAATACACCTTCTACCTAGACTGTAGTGCTTCTGAGATTTTATTTATTATAGCCTAAAGTATAAGTTACAAAATTATTTAAACAATGTCATCTTCGACTGGTTGTCGCGGCATCAGATTTAAGGAACGGGAATGCTGAGAAAAATAAACGCACTAAACTTAACTTTCTAAACATCTGCAACTGGTACAAATCAGGTGTATGGTATTGTAATTTGTACTATTAGGTACTTAAATTGTATGTGGTAGTCCGAGTGTAAGGGTCAGTATTTTAGTTTTCACATCATTATTTTCAAGTATGCAATATAAAGTTTTCTGTTCTCGCTCCAGTTCTGCACACCTTGCTGGAATGTATATCTTGTATGCTTCCATCTGACCATTTCGTCTACTCGAGCATACCGTCACAATCCACTATACCAGGGGTCTCCAAAATACGGCCCGCGGGCCGAAATCGGCCGGCGAGGGCCTGCAAACGACATCCCCGGTATCCGGCCCGCCAGATATTTGAGGTGGTAGCTATACAGCCAACAATTGATTTTCGTGGCCTATCGCGAACAATACACCGCGACATTGTCGGAGCTCTATCTTTACAAAGCGGAAGGTCATGGTTAAACTTGTGCTATCGTGCTATCCACAATGAACAGACAGACCATTCTCCGTGCGACAGTGAAAAAAAAGGTTAACAAACTAGTTTGGCGAAAACATTTAAAGCAAAAAGATTCTTTGCATTTTATTCTACTTACGAGTCTAGTGCAAGTCTTTCAAATGGACGCCACTTCGGCGACTAGCATTAGTAATCAATCATTATGGAAGATGCTTCTTAAGCGTGGTTTCACTTTCTTTCGATTACGTTGTAAAATACGTCTTGTAGTAATAGTGTTGCTAAAAATGATTTTGAGATTTCGTTAACTTCGCAGGACGCTTTCGTGAAGAATGTGCAGTGACATACTTTTTTGTCGGTGAAATTCGCTAGAATAAAATACGCCAGAATTTCGGTCAGGTACGTCCACCAACCAAAATTATGTAATTTAAATAAAAATCGTAGTTAGTTTCAGTGCTAGCTATTCCCACAACCTTAGATTTTTGCGATTTCATCTTTTCTTTAGCCTTACATTACGGTGATCATGGAGTGCTAGGGTGCTTTAATCCCACTAGGTAGATCTTGGCCCTTATGACTTCGTGGAGGAGTCAATGTGGCCCGCGGATTAAAAAATTTGGAGACCCCTGCACTATACCATTCCCCTGTCTTATGAATGAGTTTCTGTGTTGGTTTCGCCCCTAGGTTTTCATAACACGTGCTTTTCTATGTCTAACTGCAGCTCTAGATTTCTTCTCTTTTTCTTCGTTTAGCACTTTTTGGATGGACTACTCGTTAGCTCACAAGTTCCTTGGCTAGACCATGGAAATTTTGCCGGCAGCTTTCATCGTTTTCCTCGGACTCGGCGATATTTCTTTGATGGACAACTTCATCTCACTTTTTGGTTTCCATGACTTCTTCTGCATTGAAATTATGGGGCAATCCGTTTCATTCAGCAAAGCCAAACGTAACTTATTTTATGTCTGACATGGTTAAACCAAACATCAGCTCTTCTGCTATAGGAACGTGTTCCTCCAGTTCGTTTTCAACTCCTTTGGAAAACACTTTACTGGCACCAAAATGTATTATACCACCGATTGCATTTATATTTTCACAATGCTTGTTAGGTAAGACACGTTTTACCTACGTGCACATTAATTTAATCTGTGGTCCCCATTTAGATATACTGTTACAGCTAAATATAGTTCATCGTTGCTCCACTTTCCATAACGCCTTTATGTTGCCGAAATGTAATACGAAACAATTATTTAATTAATAACTTAGGACAATGAACGCTTTGGAAAATTCACCCCGCGATTTGTGAATGTTATGATGTAATAATAATGCTAAACGCATTTTATAACGCTCACAATATGATCAAGTTTATCAAATTATAGTTGTACAGCATCTGAAACTTACAGCGGTACATTATAGGCAATGTTGCCATTTTCGCTTTGTCAATTTACTACAAACAAACGGACACGGATAAAGAATCATAACTGTCTGGAAACTAAGGGTACTTCCATTTGTGATAACCTGCAACTAAAGCATTTTGGCGCCATTTAACTTCCAAGTGTAATTGCCTCCGTCACGTGCACAAAAAATTAGATGAAAACTATAACGAACTGAGTGCTGTCTTCAAACGTTCTGTTCCTAAACACATAACTCATAGCTCACTGGCCTCACTAAATTTCAGATAGCACAAGAGAGACGAATTTTATGAGAGCGGTACAAATTAGGAGCCGGTACAATATAGACAATTTCCCCTTAGTTGCAGGCGTTACGCAGAGATGACGGGCCTTGCGCAGAACAGACTGGCGTGAACTTCGGCGTAAAACTAGCATCCGGACTACAAAAGCAACAGTAATGATCGAGGTTAAGATCTGCCATTCTTCACATAGGGAGCATAGCAAACAGGAGTGAGGGGGTGGATGTTGGTGGGGGGGATCGGATGTAGTAGTACCCTAAGCCCACGCACAGTATGGTCTCATGGGCTTTGATCTAAAGGGAGGGTCACAATTACGTGAGACAATAATCATCTGGTGGTGCAGTTCTTCTTGTTGTCTCCGTGCTTGCTAAGAAAATGGGATGAGAAGTTCCGCCTTATGCAAGACACCTTTTTTTCTTTTGTTTCACCCATACATGTTTCAGCGCTTTTGTGCTATCGTCAATGGGTTCTATTTTTATTTTTAACTGTAAATTTGTTGTTAACATATTATCTTTTGCGTCGTTTACAACATTATGTAAAAGTTGCATTTATAACGTAATTGGCGAAAAGTAACATACCTTACATTATGTTATTGTCCTCTTGTTATGGTAGCTGTTATGCTATACAATATACAACATGTCAACTGCAAACAGCAAAACGTAATTTATTTTCTGTTTGTTATGCATTTACGAACGGAAATAAGACTGTATCACGTTTTCTTTCTGTAGCTTAAAGTTTTGAAGTTGTAGTACGTTTTCCTGTGTTGTTAGCGAAGTAAATAGGCTTACTTCTTTGCTTGTGTTCGCGTGGCAATGCAGTTTTTCGATTACTCAAAACATAGGCGGAGTTTTCGATACCGTTACGTGTTGTTGTGGCTGTGTGGCGTTCATTTGCTTCTTAGCGTGTTCTGCTGGATGAGGCGCGCGAGTTTGAATTGTATTTGGTGTTAGTGGTGTGTGGTTTATGTGGGTTTGCGTGTGTGTGATGAGTATTGGCGCACAGAGAGAGAGTGAGACAGAGAGAGACAGACAGAGAGAGAGAGAGAGAAAGAGACTGAAAGAAAGAAAGAAAGAAAGAAAGAAAAGAGAGAGGATTTGTGTGTGTGTGTGTGTGTGTGTGTTTTACTTGTATAGTTCTTATATTGTGGCGAAGAGAGTTTTGTTGCACAGTGATGTGTATTCATTGAGTACTTTCTTTCCTTGGGCTATTGATTTTTGGATGTGGTAGTTTTCTTCTATAGTTAATTTTTGGTATAGGCTGCTTCTAGTTTTTAGGATGTGAAGGTCAGTTTCAATGTTTGTTGGGTGGTTGTTGTGTGCTACCAGGTGGTCTGCAAATATTGAGTGTGTGCTATTGCTTTTCAGTGCTCTGACGTGTTCATTATATCTGTTTCTGAAGGTCCTGCATGTTTGGCCCACATATACAGATTGACAGCAGTTGCAAGTAAGTTGGTAATCTTTGCATATGACATGTTGTATATTGTGTAGCATAACAGCTACCATAACAAGAGGACAATAACATAATGTAAGGTATGTTACTTTTCGCCAATTAAGTTATAAATGCAACTTTTACATAATATTGTAAACGACGCAAATGTTAATATGTTAACAACAAATTTACAGTTAAAAATAAAAATAGAACCCACTGACGATAGCACAAAAGTGCTGAAACATGTATGGGTGAAACAAAAGAAAAAAGGTGTCTTGCATAAGGCGGAACTTCTCATCCCATTACGCGAGACACTTGGCTGGCTCACGAAAACCATACTGAAAAGGTCAAAATCATTGATGAATGACATTCAATATTAAACATGAAATTCAATATTAAACTTGTCAGTTTGTCAGTATTATTAGAAGCTTCATTCGATATTCAAAACAAACATAACCCTCCTGTTAGCTGTTGTAATATAAGCAAAAACGAAAAATAACTCAGCAATGAGCGTGAGCAGCGTTCGCCTGCTACAAACAGATGGCTGGCATTTCAAATGAATGTCAGGAAATTGCATCGTAGAAACTGGCTGATATATTGCGCATTACGAGCGCGCTGCGCACACAACTGCCACGAGTTCTAGATTTATTAATCACGGCTGTCCACGCGATAACAGGTGCTGTGCGGTAAACGCGGCACTTGTCGGTAAATATTGTATCGTCACGCCTGTCCACCTGGTTTGGCTGCTGTGTTTGAGCTCAGTTCCAAAGCAGCTTACAGAGATTCTGTGAGAGTGAAACCTCGCACATGAAATGTTTTCACGGTATCAAGCACGTGAGAAACCCCAACCCGAACGATAGAAAACATTAAGGTAAGACTTATTTAATTGTTGCAGTGTCATAGAACCGAATTATCTGTCAGTACTAAAAATATAAAGCGCTATTGCTAGTACAGTTTCCGACGTATCCTGTTTAGTTCGCAGATTCCTTACCACTAAGGAGTACTTAGGTAACATGTCGTTTTATTTTTTGCGCTCCGCAAACTGTCGTATAGTAGGTAGTAATAAAGACTGAAAATAAAATGTCTCTTGTTGTTAAGAAGACTTATATCAGCTTGTTGTTAGCTGATTTGATACCTGCGGAAATTAAATTCAAAGTATGCACAATGTTCCTACATGGGGCGCATTACATTATTAACATGAATAGTGACACAATTAACAGAGATCGAAATAAGGCTCAATCGACTACTCCTATCCGAAAAGGATGTGAGCGTTTGACGCTTGTTATCGCGTCAGCGTCTCTTATTCCTTAAAATTAGTGCTTGGCCACTGCACGCAGCAGTTACTTGTCACAATGAAACAATCATTCTAGAAATGCACCTGCGTACATTTATTATTTAAGGGTGAGTTAAGCAAAGGGATGTTGTAGGACATAAATGATATCAAATTATTAGTCAGATCGAGAATAAAAAACTTTAAAGAAATTATTGACGGATAATACAGAGCAGTGATCTGAAAATTGTAACAAACTAAAGAAAAAATGACGCTAAATTCTGTGGGACTCGTGTGTGATTGGAAGAGAACAGGAAGCAAAAATTAATGAGACTTTCACAACTATGCTACTCGCGAAAGCAAGATAAACGAGATAAAAATTTATTATATGTAATTATGCAAACAAGATGCATAGCTAAATGAGTTAAATGGGAGTTGCTCAAGACATGGATTATAATACTGCGTGAGCGAAGCTTACATTCTTCAAGTACAGCAGGGGAGGGGAAAGGGGAGGTTCACCAGTCTGTGCCAGATGTAAACCAGGAAGCGAATCCTTTCTAATGCAGGTTCTCTCCTCAACTCTCACAATCCCAAGCTCCACTTGAAGGAGAGACTGAATGCTCCTGCCAGTCTGACGAAGGAACATCTAACTTTTTCCATGTAACATCAGTAGAAAACAGAAGAAATTTCCAGCACAAACCTTGCAAAAACTACCATTACGATTCATGAGTTCGGTACCAGCGTCACACGGTCTTTCTCCATTGGTCAGCATCGTCCACACCGAGTTGCTGGAAAGGGCCTTGCTTTGGATTGGACAGTCTGTGATTTTGAAGGAAAGCAACGAATTTTCTCACGCCAGGGAAGTACCAATAGACGGCTCTCCTTTGATGTGCGGACAGGAGGGCGAATTTCCCCCTTAAGCACTCTCGAAAAGCCTTGGCGGCTGGTTGCACCAGCCTGTGGCAAAAAGATTAGTGCAAGGGTCCGAAATCAATATTTCAGAAACAGGACCAACTTCCGCTGAAACTGGCTGCCACCCAAGAGACGATCGTTTCCTCCATTCAAGATTCTGTTAAAAGCCTTCTGCCCACCCTGTGGAAATGGCGAACTCCCAAATCTCTCCTTTCTGGCAAGATATCGAATACTTCCCACTCCCAGCAAAATGTACAAAGCTGACACAGTTAATTATCACATAATCGTAACAGATCTAAAAGGAAATCGCAAAGCGATACGTGACAGTCATATCACAAGTTTTAATTATCACCTGGTAAAAAATCAGTGTACAACCATGATACGTGGTGGCAGTATTAGTCCTCCTCTGTCTATTCACCCTACGAAGTGGCACCTTTCTCCCAATGATCAATGACTTGGTGCAGATTTTGATTGTAGCTGTTTGCATTCTGGATGAGCAGAAACGATCCACTTCGAAAATTACCTCACTGTCATTCTCGAAATGCATGCAATTTAATGTTTTCTTCATGCAAGCAAAGTGGAAGAACCTAGTGGGTGCCATGCAAGAAAAATATGGGTGGATGAGGCAAAAAGGTAGCATGTGTGGCTGCGGAGATTGAGATGGAACGGGAACACCCCCTCGCACAGCTGCCCGCGACTCTTCACCCTGACAGCACATCCAATAACTTCGTCAGGAGTTTTCAGTAGTATGTTTCAGTAGTATGTTAGCACCTAGCAAAAAGCCATGGCTGTCCTGAAAAACCACCTTACCAGATTATAATTGGGTCTTCGAATTTTTCGGCGGTGGTAAATCCACGTGTTTTCACTGTTGCTTTGCTCCTTTGTTTCAGGGCCTAGGTGATATACTCAGTTTTCGCCCACAGTGATTGTGGCTATAAATGTCATCTGGGTTGTTTTGTCACAGCCGCGGCTTTTGCTCTGCAGCTCGGTACTGTACCGTTCGAGGTGGAGCAGTGCTTAGAAAAGAGCACTGACGTTCGGGAGGACGACAGTTCACAACGCCGTCCGTCACCCAGATTTAGGTTTTCCGCGATTTCCATGAATCGCTCCAGGTAGACTCCAGGATAGTTCCTTTGAAAAGGGCGCGGACCAATTTCCTTCCACACCCTTTCGTAATCCGAGCTTGGTTGAAAAAGGCACTGAGCACTATGGGACTTAACTTCTGAGGTCATCAGTTCCGTAGAACTTAGAACTACTTAAACATAACTAACCTAAGGACATCACACACACCCATGCCCGAGGCAGGATTCGAACCTGCGACCGTAGCGGTCGCGCGGTTCCAGACAGTAGCGCCTAGAACAGCTCGTCCAACCCGGCCGGCTATCCGAGCTTGTCCTCCGTCTCTAAAGACCGCGCTATCGGCGGCACGTTGAACTATGATCTCGATCCCTTCTTCCTTCGGTACAGCTTTTGTATGAGCACTTGTGAACGCAGTGGTTGGAGGGTTTTGTCATGCCCAAAATATGCAAGATGTTGAATGCGGATCGATGACTGATTTTCGCTTCTTCTACTAATGTATCGATTGTAATAGGATCCTCTTCGTACACTATGACATTCACATCTCCTGCGATTCCGAGTTTTTTATAGAAAAATGATCTGCCATTTCGTTTTTCGTCTTTCAAACTTGTCTGAACGCAAAACAACTTTGCTTTATTGCACCACTAGCTCAGTCCACCGCGTTGCCCAGGTATGTATTTATTCCAATATATTATTGGTCTGTTTCCTCCTCTCCCCTCTCTCTGTCCACCTCCTCCTTCCCCCATCTCTCTATCTATGTCCTCCACGCCCTCTCTCTGTCTATCTCCTTCAACCCCCACTCATTGTTCATTTCCATCTGCTCCTCCTTCTTCCTACGTTCACCTGCTTCTCCACCATTTGACCATCTGCTCCTGCCCTTTCTGTCCATCTGTACCAGCCCCACATAATTCTCTCTCCTCCTTTCCCTCTCTTTGTTCATCTCCTGCAGCCCACTCTCTCTGAGCAGCTCCTCCTCCTCCTCCTCCTCCTGCCCCTCCCCCTCCCTCTGCTGAACTCTTCCTCTGCTCTGCCATTGTCTATCGTCTCCTCTTCCTTGTTCTGCTCATCTCTTCCCCTCCCCTCTCTCTGTCCATTTCTCTATCTCCTTCTCTCAATCCATCTTTTCCTCCTCATTATCTGTGTCCATCTTCTCCATACAAACCCCTTCTCTCTCTGCGTTATCGCCCGCCAACTCCATTAGGTCACCAGTGGTTCTTACGTCCACAGTACCTCTCTCCAGACTGTACACAATATGAGTAACAAATTTGTTTGTAATCGCTCTGGGGGTTTAGGACTAGCTTTTTACACATGCCTTTGCCCGAGTATTCACATTAAAAATGTATTTCATATGTATTTAACAGGTTTCACATGTAGTTGCACACATATTTCACCTATATTTCCAACGAATTTCGCCTTGCAGTTTCATTTTCACGCATCTCAGTGTTTATGACATCGTATTTCTTGAGCTATGTTTCACACAATGATACAGTTTTGCTAGTACGTTCAGTGGTATATGTGAATAGCTTTTGCAAACTGTGTCACGAATACAGATACCAGTAAAGAAGGAATAAATTAAAAGTAATGCTTCAAGTTGCTGTTTTACTGCGTGAAGAGCGGTGTGAGGGTTAAATTTTTTTCCGTTCATCGTTTTGTGGGGGTTGTCAGCAAGAAAACGTCTGAGTAAGGTTTGAAGTTATGTGTGAAGTTTGTTGCAAGCCACAAAGTTTTCTTATTCTCGAATACTGCGTGAATGAAGTATAAGTATTTGTGCGTCGTGGATTGCACTGCTTTTCCGAGCTGGAACTGCAATATAGCGTAATGTTTTGAATTACTGCCAAGGTAGAAAGTTACTTTTTTCTGCTTTATTTTCTTAAAGCAACGGAAAGCCGGAAAAAGGTAGGAAATTTCGAAAATATGCCAAAAATGAATACAAACGAAGAAACAACGGAGTGACTGAAAAGTAAAGAGAATAAAGAAAAACCCACCGATGATGGCGATATTGTCGCAGAAACTAGAAGAATATAAGCCGGCCGACGTGACAGATCGGTTCTAGGCGCTTCAGTCCGGAACCGCTCGACTGCCACGGTATCAGCATCGAATCCTGCCTTGGGCATGGATGTGTGTGATGCCCTTAGGTTAGTCAGGTTTAATTAGTTCTACGTTCTTGCGGACTGATGCCCTCAGATGTTAAGTCCCATAGTGCTCAGAGCCATTTGAACCATTTTGAAGAATGTAAAGAAAAGAGTATTGTATAAACGCTGATCCACACTCCCATATTGGTTTTGTGCAAACACGGACCAACAGAAATGTTTTCAAGCTGCAGCGACATTGAGTGGTATACGTGAATACTGTCTGGAAAAGGTGTTTCGAATAGAGTTCGTAGAAAATGAATTAAAAAATTAAAAAGTCATGCCTGATGTGGAAATTTTACTGCCTGGACAGCTGAAATGTAGTGAGCGATAAACTTTGTTTTTCTTTCATCAGTTTGGGAGATGGAAAGGGGGCGGGGGTGTTACAACTAGAAGAAGTCTTGCGCAGGTTTGAAATTACGTGTAAAGCTTGCCGTTGCTGTACTGTTGAAATATATCTAATAGTTCAGGAGGAAATGTGGAACATAAATACATACATAAAAGCACTTTTGTAATGTGTGTGTATTTCTCCTGAAGCATCCTATACCTATTGGTGTAGTGCAGATCCTAAGTAAATGCAATCCGAAAACAAAGGAAGTAGGTTACAGTACGCTTGTTCGCCCACTGCTTGAATACTGCTCAACAGTGTGGGATCTGTATCAGATAGGGTTGATAGAAGAGATAGAGAAGATCCAACGGAGAGCAGCGCGCTTCGTTACAGGTTCATTTAGTAATCGCGAAAGCGTTACGGAGATGATAGATAAACTCCAGTGGAAGACTCTGCAGGAGAGACGCTCAGTAGCTGGGTACGGGCTTTTGTTAAAGTTTCGAGAACATACCTTCACCGAGGAGTCAAGCAGTATATTGCTCCCTCCTACGTATATCTCGTGAAGAGACCATGAGGATAACACCAGAGAGATTGGAGCCCACACAGAGGCATACCGACAGTCCTTCTTTTCACGAACAATACGAGACTCGAATAAAAGGGAGAACCGATGAGGTACTCAAGGTACCCTCTGCCACACACCGTCAGGTGGCTTGCGGAGTATGGATGTAGATGTAGATGAAGATGTAGAATGAAATCACCGATACCGCCACGAAGGCGCTGTTTCTCGTTTAGTCGCTTCAGTGTTACACCTACGTTGAGCACCTCACGTGAAGAACGCGCACGGCTACAACCCTTGGGCAGAGCCTCTTCGCGCGCCAGCTGGTGGCTGCAACTCGCCGTCTGGATGCAGGGGAGAGGCTATTAGCATGCGAAGCGCGCCACACACTTCCGGCTGGCTCTGCCGACTTCCGGACCGCCACCCCTCCCGGAAATGAATCGACGCGTGAATAATACACTCGCCAGCTGAGCGCGCCCCGCCCACGCACACGCACACGCACACACACACACACACACACACACACACACACACACACACACACCGATGCGCTCCACGTGGCCGCTGCTCATTTATTTATCACCCCTAACAAGCGCCGTCTCTTAGTCGGCGATGTCGTGCACGCACTCGGCGATGTTCTGGCTGTGGCGGGGGCAGCTCGTCACAGTTCCTCTGGGCCACGCTATCCTCAGTACAAAAGAACACACCAAACGGCAGATGCATTTTAACACGAGCTACCTCAGTCCAGGTCGGACGTACCACTTAAGTGTGCTATTGTACCGTGAAGTTCTTCACACATGACACTGTTGAATATAGAGAAACCGCAATGCTGGGAAACCGTAGCGAAATGCAAGAAGACGTGCTGTAGGGATTGGCAGCTGATCTTCACCATAAACAAATTAAAAGTGTTGCGCGTAAGTTTGCGGAAAGATAATTTCACTATTACAGAATTTCCACTGGGACTAATTGTATCCATTAACTGTCTGGAAACATGTGTACGGAGTGACTTAATGTGAAGTGACTACAAAAGTAATACTATGGAACACAGATGATGACAGATTCGTTGGAAAATTTCTCACTTGCTTGTAGGAGTAAAAACGGAAATAACAGACAGTACTGTCGTTCCTGGGCTCCCATCTAATCACTGATAGCCCACATGGGATGTGATGCCTTTTTACGTGTAGCGACATACTGAGAATGGACAAAATCTTAACATAGCAGACATGTGTATTGGTATTCTGGCTCACAGCTTGCCGTTGGTGGGGAGGCTTGCGTGCCTCAACGATACAGATAGCGGTACCGTAGGTGCAACCACAACGGAGGGGTATCTGTTGAGAGGCCAGACAAACGTGTGGTTCCTGAAGAGGCGCTGCAGCCTTTTCAGTAGTTGCAAGGGCAACAGTCTGGATGATTGACTCATCTGGCCTTGCATCAATAACCAAAATGGCCTTGCTGTTCTGGTACTGCGTAGTTTCTCCCGAGGGCATGCAGCTTTACTGTATGATTAGACAAGAAGGGAATAGAAGCTTTCGAAATGTGGTGCTACAGAAGAATGTTGAAGATTAGATGGGTAGGTCACATAACTAATGAGGAGGTATTGAACAGAATTGCGGAGAAGAGGAGCATGTGGCGCAACTTGACTAGAAGAAGGGATCGGTTGGTATGACATGTTCTGAGACATCGAGGGATCACCAATTTAGTATTGGAGGACAGCGTGGAGGGTAAAAATCGCAGAGGGAGACCAAGAGATGAATACACTAAGCAAATTCAGAAGTATGTAGGCTGCAGTAGGTACTGGGAGATGAAGAAGCTTGCACAGGACAGGGTGGCGTAGCGAGCTTCATCAAACCAGTCTCAAGACTGAGGACCACAACAACAAAAACAACAACAAGTTTACGAAACATTGTTCACCGGGGATATTAATAGCTGATTCCCAGCACGAAATCTATCGCAATTCTCAGGAAACTACTGGGGGAAACGTCGAAATGCGATCTGGCTTTATATCAGTGGCCTTATCAATATTCCCTAGCAATTGTTTTTGGAAGTTTGTGGTAAGGTCTTATGGAACGAAACTGCTGAGGTCATCGGTCCCTAAGCATACACACTACTTAATCTAACTTAAATTTACGCTGTGGACAACACACACAGCCATGCCCGAGGGAGGACTCGTACTTCCGACGGGGGAGCCTCACGGACCGTCACAACGGGCCGGAGACCGCGTGACTACCCCGCGCGACAAATTCCCAAGCAAATGGAAGGAAACACAGGTGACGCCTGTATATATAAGAACGGCAAAAGAACGGACCCGCAAAATTACACACCAATGTCATAACATCAGTTTGCTCCAGAATTCTTAAACATATCGTCGGATCGAATATAATGAATTTCAGTGAGACTGCAAAGCTTTTGTTTACGCTCGTGCGAAACTCAGTTTGCCCATGATAGACTGCGAACTATGGATGAAGGGCAACAGGCGGAGTCCACATTCCTAGATTTCCGAAAAGCATTTGACACGCTGTTCCACAACAGACCGTTAGCGAAGGTACGGGCATCCGGAACATGTTCCCACATATATCAGTCTCTCGAAGACTTCGTAAGTAATAGAACCCAGCACGTTGTCCTCGACTTCGATTGTTTATCAGAGATAAGGATATCTTCACGAGTGTCGCCGTGGAAGCATGACAGGTCCGTTATTATTTTACATTTACATGAATGATCTGGCTGACAGATTGGGCAGCAATCTGCGGTTGTTTGCTGATGATGCTTGTATGACTGTAGGATGATACAGGATTAGGTAGACAAAATTTCTGGTTGGTGTAATGAAAGGCAGCTATCTCAGGCACCAAATTGTAAGGTAACGCCGGTGAATACGAAAAAATCAGTAATATTAAGAGACGACGTTAGTAGCGTTCTACCTGACGCAGTCACGTCGTTTAAATATCTGCGCGTAACGCTGCGAAGCGATATGAAATAGAAGTATCATGTGAGGATTATGGTAGGGAAGGCAAATGGTCGACCTTCGTTTATTGAGAAAATTTTTAGGGAAGTGTGGTTCATTTTTAAAGGAGACCACATAGAGGACGCTAATACGAGCTGTTACAGAGAACTGCTCGAGTGTTTGGGATACCCAACAGGTCAGAATAAAGGAAGGCATCGAAACTATCCAGAGGCAGGCTGCTGGATTTGTCATTGGTAGATTCGAACAGCACGCAAGTATTACGGAGAAGTTTAGCGTTCTCTATTCGGACGGCGACGGTCTTTTCGAGGAACACTATTGAGAAAATTTAGGGAACGGCAATTTGAAGCTGACAGCAAAGCGATTCTACTGTTGCCAACATACTCTATGTGATCAAAAGTATCCGGACACCTGGCTGAAAATGACTTACAAGTTCGTGGCGCCCTTCGTCGGTAATGCTGCAGTTCAATGTGGTGTTGCCCCAACCCTTAGTGTTGATGAAAGCTTCCACTCTCGCATGCATACGTTCAGTCAGATGCTGGAAGACTTCTTGGGCAGTGGCAGCCCATTCTTCACAGAGTGCTGCACTGCGGAGAGGTATCGATGTCGGTCGGTTAGACCTGGCACGAAGTCGGCGTTCCAAAACATGGCAAAGGTGTTCTATAGGGTTCAGGTCAAGACTCTGTGCTGGCCAGCCCATTACAGGGATGTTATTGTCGTGTAACCACTCCGCCACAGGCCGTGTGTTATGAACAGGTGCTCGATCGTCTTGAAATATGCCATCGCCGAATTGCTCTTCAAGAGTGGGAAGCAAAAAGATGCTCAAAACATCAATGTAGGCCTGTGCTGTGATAGTGTCTCACAAAATAAGAAGGGGTGCAAGACGACTCCATGATAAACATGACCACACCATAACACCACAGCCTCCGAATTTTACTGTTAGCACTACACACACTGGCAGATGACATTCAGCGGGCATTCGCCACACCCGGTCCTTGCCGTCGGATCGCCACGTTCTGTAGCGTGATTCGTCACTCCACACAACATTTTGCCACTGTTCAATCGTCCAATGTTTACGCTCCTTACACCAAGCGAGGAGTCGTTTGGCATTTACCGACGTGATGTGTGGCTTATGAGCAGCCGCTCGACCATGAAATCCAAATTTTCTCACCTCCCGCCTAAATGTCATAGTACTTGCAGTTGATCCTGGGGCAGTTTGGAATTCCTGTGTGATCGTCTGGATAGATGTTTGCCTGTTGCACATTATGACCCTCTTCAAATGTCGGCGATCTCTTTCAGTCAACAGATGAGGTCGACCGGTACGTTTTTCTGCTGAACGTGTCCCCTCACGTTTCCACTTCACTGTCACATCGAGAACAGTGCACTTAGGGATGTATAGGAGTGTGGAAATCTCCCGTACAGACGTATGACTCAAGTGACACCCTATTACCTGACAACGTTCGAAGTCCGTGAGTTCCGCGGAGCGCCCCATTCTGATATCTCACGATGTCTAATGGCTAATGAGGTCACTGATATGGAGTACCTGGAAGTAGGTGGCAGCACAATGCGCCTTATATGAAAAACGTATTTTTTTGTGTGTGTGTCCGTATACTTTTGATGACATAGTATACATTTGTCCTAGGAACCATGAGAAATGTGAGAAATTAGGGCCCATACAGAGGCATATAGACAAAGGTCTTCGCTCTCTTTTGTGAGCGGAAGAGTAAAGGAAAGAGTGGTACAGCGCGCCTGCCGCCAGGCTGCGTACAGTGGCTTGCGGAGTTTGTATGTGGATGTAGACGTGGTTACAGTGTTACAGTTCACGTGATGAACACGAGTAGAATATGAATCCGATAATGTATATAATGGAACCAAGCTGTAAGAAGACCTGCAGCTGAGGCTCCGCAGCCAACTGCTTATATGTGGTCCCAATATTTAGCTGACAAGGGGTAAGCCGGCCGATGTGGCCGAGCGGTTATAGGCGCTTCAGTCTGTAACCGCGCGACCGCTACGGTCGCATGTTCGAATACTGCCTCGGGCATAGATGTGTGTGATGTCCTTAGGTTAGTTACGTTTAAGTAGTTCTAGGGGACTGATGACGTCAGATGTTAGGTCCCATAGTGCTCAGGGCCATTTGAACCATTTTTCGGAGCAGGGGTAAACACTGCTAGTGATTGAAATTTAGTAGGAAGAACTAATAGGTAAATCTCAACATCAGCTCCGAATTCATGGTAGCAAATTAACGAAATTTATCTCTTTTTTTCATAACAATTTGTGCGTTTACGTGGCGCATCTCCAGCACTTTTCACAAGTGTTTGAACCTCTCATAAATATATTTTCTGCTTGCAGCAATCGTACATTTCCTGTAAGGTCGCGTGCACCTTTGTAGAGCATATTTTTGTTCCTCAATCTGTGATAAATCTCCATAATTACCATTGCTCCACAGCATAGTGAAGCCGATGTTCACAGTCAACGCGTTCGACTGGCCACAGCTAGCAGTGACAGTTTCTGCTCAATACTATCCAATCACACCTATCTAATGCGGAACTGACCCCTACACGACACGATTGACGAACTCGCCAATGTTAAAGGAGGCGGGGAGTACCACTAGAGAAGCAGTAACAGCAGAATGGATCGCTCAGGAGAACTCAGTCACTTCGAACATGAAACCGTTAGATGTTTTCTTAGTCACATATCAGTTACGGACATGTAAACCATTCTGAAGCTCCATAAAAAGTTATTGGTTTACTTTCCACGTCAAATTTGGATAAAATCCCGATCTTTCGATGACTAAATGGTTCAAATGGCTCTGAGCACTACGGGACTTAACATCTGTGGTCATCAGTCCCCTAGAACTTAGAACTACTTTAACCTAACTAACCTAAGGACATCACACACATCCATGCCCGAGGCAGGATTCGAACCTGCGACCGTAGCAGTCACACGGTTCCGGACTGAGCGCCTTAACCGCGAGACCACCGCACTGGCTTTCGATGACTACCTCCATCATCTTCGTCAGGGGTAAAACTGACTGTCGTGGACCTTTATTTCTTTCTTTCCTTTATTGAATTTCGATTCACTCCCCCCTCGAAGGGGGCGGGCTGGCAGCAGCTTAGTATACCGCTCTTCAGCCTACAGACTTTGTTTGAATAATATGAAGACAACAAATAATGAAAACAGGCGATAAAATCTGAGACTTAAATAGTAACAGGGATAAAAAATTGTGGAACTTAAAACATAGAACAAAGGGGTGGCGACGCTAATAAAATACATACGAAGCAGACAGGTAAAATAATAGACAGACAATTAAAAAACACGGCAACAGTCTGGTTTCTGTTCGCAACAGACATAAAATCCACACCCAGCCACAGCATGGTTTCTGTTCACAACACTAGAAAGACGAACAACACTGAAAATTTACTGGAATACTGCACTAAAAAGTTGGCAAATGTGACATACCACAGCCGAGAGCAGGTGGGGGGAAACTGGACAGATGACGGGAAAATAAAAAAGAGGGGGAAGGAGAGGAAAAGCGAAGGAGAGGGGAGGGGGAGAGGAGCCGATGGACGATGAGGACCCATAAGAGGGGTGGTGGGTGCTGGGAAGACCCGAAGGGAGCGGGGAAGGCAGAGAAGGGGAATACAAAAGGACTCGGGGAGGGGGGGGGGAGAATGGAGGTAGGGAGAGGTTTGGCAGGGAGAAAACAGGATGGAAGGGGGGAGAGGGGGCCCAGGGAAAGGCCGGAGGAAAGGAGGGGGGTGAGGATCAGAGTTGAGAGGAGGGATAGATGTATGGAGAGAGGGTATAATGCGGGATGGAGTAAGAAGTCTACCGGTGCGCTCTTTCTTTATCAACTGCACGCTTCCATGCATTGCTGAGTGGGTATCTGGAGCCTCTGTTGAAATTATTTTCACATAGTCTAATTTCAGCTGCTTCGTAGTCACATTCTGAAGCTGCCCCGTCGATTGTGGGTCATGTGGCTCTGAAGTGGAAATGCCAAGTAACGATCACAGCAAAACCAATAACAGGCAGATGTCGTGTACTGATGGAAGGTGCTAACCGCAGTTCAGCTATATTCTGTTCATCGTAAGATTAAACCTGATATAAGGAAACAGAAACGCGATGATTGGTCAGAAGTCATAGCACACGTACACCGATGTTGTTACGCTCTTGGAAGTGGGTCCTACTTATGCATTAGATATATTGTTGCCAAATTACGTTAAACACAACTTCAAGATATTCTAATGTATTAACAGCCATCATCGTTTCTCTTAAATGTGTACAGTCACAGTCGTCATACTCTTGTGCTCTGCGCAGTTAACACGCAGTATCAAAATGGCCGGGGCTGCTTCCCATTCCGTACCATAGCAAAACACGCGTGTGGAACACTGTTAAAAAGTGCCGAGAAATAGGATGTTGTTAACGTTTCTCCTAATTTAAAGAAAAAGTCGGCTTTGAAGCTGTTCGAGGGACTGTATTTGATACAGTTGAGATAAAAACACGCATGACTGCAATGAATGTATAACGGGATTGTATAGCGTAGTAGCTTCATAATGTAGTGCAGTTCATGGATTGCTGACTCAAGTCTCTTTTTCCTCGCACAATCTCAAATACCTACATCTCGTAGTTGTAAAATTCGTCTTCATTTTTTATGAATATTGCACACGAAATTCCTGCTTTCTTCAAATGTAAATTCTTAATTATCTATATTTTATGGAAGATTGTTAATAAATGTTGCTTTAATTAAGAAAACATAACAATTTATTTTTCTAGGACACAAATAAAACCCAAATAACCTTTTTTTTGGACTCTGTCCACTGTGTTATACCAGATGTGTAGTCTCCCACGAACCAGAGTAATAAGTGTCGTGGAAACACAGATAAAAAAATAGCTTTCACAGCATCGAGCACACAATAAAAATGTTGAATTTTTACATTAGCCACTGCACGATTAAAATATGGACCCAACAGTACTGATCTGGGGACAAATTAGAGACCCGTCACGAGAAGTAACAAGACTGTTAAGTAGCCAGACGTACTGGAACTAACGCACACAGCTTTTTCATATGTCACTGCCGAACGCTGGAGGGATATAGAACGGCACTTCATAAAAGAAGAGGAGAAAATGCGGCGCTAGTTGGCTTCGTGGATTCTATTGTTCGTCGACTCGCTATCAACGTAGCTGATGACAGTTCCAGAACTGAAATATATTTCTCGAATTCGGAAAAGGAAGGAGCTAAGAGATTACTGAAATTAATACGTTCAGTGGCTTCAGTACTAACAATACGGTGAAATCCCTGCAGTATGCTTTGCAAACGGACGAATCGAAAAACTGGTATAGTCCGACCTCGGGGAAGATCAATCTGGACTCCCTAGAAATGGAGAAACGCGAGGCAGTACTGACCCTACGACTTACCTTAGAAGAGAGGTTAAGGAAAGACAAACGTACATTTATTGCATTTGTAGACGTAGAGAATGCGTTTGATAATGTTGACTGGAATACTCTGAAGGTGTCAGGGGTAAAATACAGGGAGAGAAAGGCTATTTATAATTTGTACACACACCAGATGGCAATTACAAGAGTCGAAGGGCACGAAAGGGAAGCATTCGTTCGAAAGTGAACGAGGCAAGGTTGTAGCCTCTTCCGCTGTTATCCAATCTGTATATTCAGTAAGCAGTAAAGGAAACAAAAGAAAAATTTGAAGTAGGAATTAAGGTCCAGGGAGAAAAAATAAAAAGATTGAGATTTGTCGATGACACTGTAACTCTGTAAGAGACTGCAAAGAACTCGGAAGAGCAGTTGAACGGAATGGACAGTGTATTGGAAGGAGCATATAAGATGAACATCAACAAAGAAAACAAGAATAAAGGAATGTAGTTGAATTAAATCAGGTGATGCTGAGGGAATTAGATTAGGGAATCTGACGCTTAAAGTAGTAAATGAGTTTTGCTATTTGGGGAGCAAAATAACTGATGATAGTCGAAGTTTTGAGGACATAAAATGTAGACTGGAGACGGCAGGGAAAGCATTTCTGATGAAGAGAAATTTGTTAACATCCAGTATACATTTAAGAGTCTGGCAGTCTTTTCTGCAAATATTTGTATGGAATGTAGCCATGTATGAACGTGAAACATGGACGATAAAAAGTTTAGACAAGAAGAGAATAGAAGCCTTTGAAATGTGGTACTACAGTAGAATGCTGATGATCAGATAGGTAGATCGTGTAACTAATGATGAGGTACTGTTTAGAATTGGGGAGAAGAGGAATTTGTGGCACAACATGACGAGAAGAAGGGATCGGTTGATAGGACACGTTCTGAGGCATCAAGGGATGACCAATTTAGCACTGGAGTGAAATGGGAGCGGGGGGGGGGGGGGGGTAAAATCGTACAGGGGGCCAAGAGCCAAGAGATAAATTCAGTAAACAGAAGATTGTGGGTTGCAGTAGTTAGTCGGAGATGTAGAGGCTTGCACAGGATAGAGTGGCATGGAGAACTGCATCAACCTAGTCTTTGGACTGAAGACCACAACAAGAACACGCTTTTACATCACACATACCTCGCTCAGAAAAACTACCCTGTGTTTCAGTTAGGAACTTTCATCGTTCATGTTTGTAATATGAATACTACGTTAGGTGAGAACAAGAGCGTTTTATGCTTTCTTTCTGGTCACCTAAGAAGAGTGCGGTAGTGCTTGAGCTTTGCCGAATACTATTTCATTCTCTTTAAAAATTCAATGACCTTCGAAGCATATAGTTTCTCTGCTCGTTTTTTTTTACGTCTGAACTGCAACTGATCACATCATTGCAGGTTAGTTGGACCAGCTGGCTGGCCAGTGCTGTTGAAGTTGAACGCACCGGTATTGCTGTTTTCCCGTATTATCGCCCAGTCCTAGTGCATGTAAAAACAGCATAAAACGAATCCTTATGATCGTACTTGACTGTGCTCCACACAGCTTAGCTTCCGCTCCACGTAAAATACAATGACCTTGAAGTACAGGCGGAAGAATACGTGGTGTAAAGTTTACGTCAGGTTTATCCTTACAATGAACGGAGTATAGTACTGTCAGTGTACAGAGGAGGTTGGAAAGAGTTGTTTACAGCGGTCGAGCAGATCCTCTAAAGCCACGTATTTCTGTAGTCATTGCTGAACGACTCTTGAGGTGGGCTAAAGAGCGACGCATTGGAACAGTGGATGACTGGAAACTGGTAATTGGCAGTTAATAATCACGGTATGCCCTGTGGGAGTCCGATGGAAGTGTTTGAGTTTGGTGAATGCATGGAAAACATTATCTGCCATTATAGGTACTGCTGTCAGTGAAGTACGGAGGAGGTAGTATTGCGGTATTGGAGTATTTTTCGTGATCAGAGTGTGCGCTCCTTACTGCGCTTTAGCAACTTTAAATACGGATTCATATGAGTATACTCTACAACACTGTGTACTGCGTGCAGTAGAGGAAGAATTCAGACAGGATAATTATTTGCATCAGCGTGACAATGCAGCCTGTCATAAGGCAGCATCTGTGAGCCAATGGTCTGTGGACAATAAGGTTCCTGAAATGCACTGAACTGCCTAGAGTTCCGAACTGAACGCAATGGAACATCTTTGGAATGAGTTAGAAAGTCGACTTTGCTTCATACTCCAGCGACCGACATCATTACCTTCTCTGGCTCCCCCTAAAGAGGAATAATAGGCTACCATTCCTAAGCAGACACTCTTGACACCTCCACTGATAGTGTTCCCAGAAAGGTCCAATAACTGTATACAGTTTATCGTTGTCCATAATTGTAATTGCGAAAAAATTTCATCTATTTCGTACAGACTGTAGTCGCTAAAGTGCCTGTTTCTTCCGAGATGCATGCACGTTTGAAGGAACCATGCATCGTAATTTGGAATAACTCGGGCACTGCAGTATCATACAGGAAAGAAGTACTGTACAAGTGTTATAAGAACCATCAGCCTCTTATTAGTGTGGGGGTGATAACGTGGAGGAAGAAGGGGGGAGGGGAGATGGGCAGACAGAGAAGTGGAAGAGGAGATGGACAGAGAGAAGGAGAGTGGGAAATGGACAGCGGGAGGGGAGAGGAGGAGATGGAAAGACAATGGGAGGAGTAGAAGATGGACAGAGGGAGGGGTGAGGAGGAGGTGGACAGAGAGAGGAAATAAGACGAGATGGGCAGGAGGAGACGAGCAGGCAGAGGGGAGAAATGAGATGGACAGGAAGAGGATAGATGGACAAGAGGAGGGAGGAGGATAATGGGGACAGAGAGAGGCGATTCAGCTTATGTGCACGAGTGTTACTGTGACGCGAAGACGACGCTGAGCGCCTCTCGTGTGAAGGAACAGGACGTGTAAAGGTGCGTTCAGGCCGAAAGCGCCGTGCAACGCCGAACGATTCGAAGGTGAGCAGCGCGTTCGGATTCAGTCTAAGAGTTGCGCGTAGCGGCGAACACAGTTATAAATTATTTCTCCCCTTTCGAAGTCAGATCTGGAAGCTGAAGATATCTACGGAGACTGAATAAGAGTCCCTAACTGTCCTTTCCACCAACCTGTAGTCTTCTAAAGTTGTGTCCCCAGCCCTGAAGACAGCTTGTCGGTCGTGGGATCTTCTTTGGCAGAGGCTGCTATACTATCAACTTGAACCTGTGATTGTGTCTTTTGATGGGATGCCACTTGCCCAGGTTAGCCTGTGTATCTAAAGAGGGTAAGATGTGTAGTATTGACAATGATGGTAGGCGACACTTCTCATTAATGTATCCTGTTTGTTTATATTTTAGATAATCACCCATTTTACACTGTCTTTTACAACACTCGACATACCTTTCTTAATTGTACGGTATCTTTTCCATCCACTTCCAATATAGAGTATGACATGTCCGCCCGAAACAGAGATACATGTCAGGCTCTGAAAAACGCCGAAACAGAATTACACGTTGGGCCCCCAGGAACACCCGAAACACAGTGACTAGCACAGCCGAAGCACTTCGCCTCCCAGGCGCGCCAAAACGACTCGAAGGTGTCAGAAGCACTTCGGTTGCAATATCGTTACTCTTAAGTTTCTCAAAACTAGTGAAATTTAATAAACAAAAACAGTAGACTCGCATAGTAACCATGAGAGACGGACATGCTGAAAACTGGATTAAATACAATGAAAAGCTTATAAATAATTAATTAATAAGAGAAGTTAGTCGGTTTGGCGGCTAGCACCCTAATGTGCCGACCAATCAGAAGCAAGTTCAGTACAATTGGCGAACTCTCCCACGGGACTTGTACATACCATACCATCTGTCGCTTGTTCCTCACTCCACTTTTGTACCATATGCTACCTTGCGTGTGTCAAGCTGCATCAAGGGGAGCTTCTAGCAAATTAAAATACTGGCGGCCACGGCCAGGAATATCACACAGTTCAGCGACTGTCGGCACGTCAAAGTCAGTTATCCGCTGGTGCTATGTGCGATTCTGTGCGTCGCACCCTTGCGCGAGCTGTTTCGTGTAAAGGCAGCTTAAGGTTTATTGTAAATCGAATCGCTTCAGCTCCCTGAACGCACGGCTTCTCGAGTAGAAGGCCCCTGTGATACAGAGAACGTAACGTCTGAAGACAGCGGTGCACTACATCTAAGGAAGCAGGCGAACATAATGACATAACAGAATCACATAGAGTGGAATACACGTTGTGCGCCGAGCTCAAAGACAGTGCTAACAGGATATTAGGGCGTTAGATAAAGCATACTTGCAGTGACGAGAGTACAGCTGGCAAGGCGCTCAAGTGACAAATGACGCCACAGACAATGGTAGCGAGACAGGTAATAATCGCTGTGGTAGTATCGCAGGAGACATCGGTACAGACGAACTGACGTACAATAATAACTGTTTTTAATGCACAAACTAACACAGTTAAATACTATATGAGGTCTGTTCAAAAAATTCCTGAACTTTGCCCACAAAATTTTTCTCCACTCGCCTTCTACGTATTGTGCACAATCTCTTTTGAAATACTCTCCTCCACGATTGATATGCCACTCCGGACGCCGTTTCCACATCCGAAAGCAGTATTGGTACACCTTTTGCTGCATCGCGCGAAGCGCCTTTTGCGAATTTTCTTTTATCTCGTCTAACGTTGCAAATCATCGTCATTTTAACAGTGTTTTCAACTTTGGAAATAAAAAGTAGCCCGCTGGGTCCAGACCTGGAAAGTACGGAGGATAAGGCAGCACAGTGATTTCGTTTTATGTGCAATTGCCACGCACCAACATGAAAGAATGTGCGGGTGCGTTATAATGATTTAGGAGCCATGGATTGTCTCGGTACACTTCAGGCCGTTTTCTACTTACATTATAAAAGTTTGTCCCTGTGGTAGGAATTCATGCTGAACTAATCCTTCAAAGTCAAAGAAAACTTTCAGCATGGCTTCGACATTTGACCTGACGAGCGTCTTTTGGTCTTGGAGAACCTTTCCCTACCCATTCTGAAGATTGAACCGTGGTCTCAACATCATAATCGTAGACCCATGTCGCATCAACAGCTATGATTCTCTTAAGGAACATCTCGTTCTCATTTGCACGATCCAGAAGCTCTTCGCAGATTTACGAGGCGAAGATCTTTCCGGTCTTGACTCATGAGCCGTGGGACAAACTTGGCAGCAACACGGTGCATTCCAAGATGCTGCGCCAGTATTTCATGGCATGATGCAACTGAAATGTTACCTTCTTTTGCAATCTCTCGAACAGTCAGTATTTGATTGGCTCGAATAATTTCGGTAGGCGTCGAAGGACATCATGAATGACGGTCGTCTTTAACTTCCATCCGGCAATTTTTAAACCGTGTGAACCATTCGTAACACCGAGTACGGCGTAAGGACTCATCACCGTACCCTTCCTGCATCATTTAGTGTGTCCTGTAATGGTTTTCTTAAGCTTCATGCAAAATTTAATACAAAGACTTTCTCCTCTAACTCCAAAACTAAAAACTCCGTCCGAACAGGCCTTGGAAGGCCCAATGGTACCGACCGGCCGCCGTGTCATCCTCAGCCCACAAGCGTCACTGAGTGCGGATATGGAGGAGCATGTGGCCAGCATACCGTTCTCCCGGCCGTATGTCAGTTTACGAGACCGGAGCCGCTACTTCTCAATGTAGTAGCTCCTCAGTTTGCTTGGGAGACCGGATGGTCACCCATCCAAGTGCTATCCCAGCCCGACAGCGCTTAACTTCGGTGATCTGACCTCCTCTAACTCTGCCATCGCGAAAACTATGCGACACAACGCTCTAGCCGCGCGGGATTAGCCGAGCTGTCTGGGCGCTGAAGTCATAGACTGTGCGGCTGGTCCCGGCGGAGGTTCGAGTCCTCCCTCGGGCATGGGTGTGTGTGTTTGTCCTTAGTAAAATTTAGGTTAAGTAGTGTGTAAGCTTAGGGACTGATGACCTTAGCAGTTAAGTCCCATAAGATTTCACACACATTTGGACATTTTTTAAACAATGTTCTATTCAATACAGCAGTGTACAATTACTAACACATGCAACAATGAAACGTCTGGCAGTTCGCATCAACATCAAACACAGGCGTGTGCAGTGGTGCCAACCGCATTTTGCTCCAACAGGCCATTGGCGTAAAATTACAATGTTCCGAAATTTTTTGAGCAGACCTCGTATCCCAGAAGTGAAACAATAAAGACTACTTCATTATAAGAGTCATTAAGGGACACATACACTATCTGACGAAAAGTATCCAGAAACATAATAGTGATAATAATGTGGGGTGCTTCCTCTACGTCGCCGTTATGACGGCTTGATCTCTGCTGGAGATGCTTTCAGTGACGTGTCTGAATATCTGTGGAGGTATAGCTGCTCGGTCTTTCTGATGAGCCAAAATTAGACAAGATAGTGACGTTAGAGGGTGGAGTCTGGTCAGAAGTCTACGCTCTGACTCATCCAAAAGTTGTTTCACTGGTATCAGGTCGAGACTCTGAGTAGGTTTCTCTGTTTCAGTAGTGTTACTGTCCACAAAGCATTACCTCACAGACGTTGCTTGGTGACAGGGTGCATTCTCATGTTGACAGAATCATCGTCTCCGTGCTCTTCCTCTCTTGCACGCAGTACATGACTCTGTACATGTCCTTCCGCCTTTAGCGTTTTCTTTAAGTGCAATATGGCGATCACATTGTAACCCCCCCCCCCCCCCCCCCCAGCTACCATAACACAAACTCCTCCCTACTCCACTGTTGGTACTTTGGTACTACACATGATGCCTTGTAAAGTTTCCCAAACACAAAACATCTACCTTTAGATTGCCATAGAATATAGCTTGATTCATCAATCCAAATTACTCGTTTCTATTCATCCACTGTGCAGAGGCGTCGCTCTTTATGTCAACTCAAGCGTCGCTTAGCAGTGACAGCAGAAATGTTCGGCGTACGACGAGCTGCTCCACCACTGTATCCGATTCTTGTAATTCCATACGAACAATGTAGCTGGACTGCTGGCAGCACTTGGGAACGCACAGCTGATTTCTTCCGCTGACTTCACGCCTTTTTTTACAACCACCCTCCGCAATGCTCAACGTTCCTGTCCGTCAGAACTTGAGGTCTAGTCCATGACTGCAGCGCCCCAGACCGCTCGGCTGATACCGCGCGGCGCTTGAAATGTCCCTTATAGATTTGTTACTCAGGTGACATTCATTGGCTAGCTTACGTTTGACCTCTCCTCACCGAACATTTCTACCATTAATGACTCTCTACTGGCTCCCCGCCTCCTCTTATAGTGTCGGTACCGCCTTACGCAATGTCTAGTTATCAACTATGAATTACTTAGGGGTGTCCGAATACTTTTAATCATACTAAAGTGTTTCGTTGCCTTTCTCTGAAGCCGCAGGTTTTCTGATAGGTGATTTAATTGAATTAATTAAATGTAATTAGATGTATGTAGCACATGTAGACAACAATCGCGGCGAGAGGACCACGCCTAATTTAATGTTGTCAAGCGCTTCTGTTACCGCAGGGTGTCCGTGCCTCGTTAATAAAGTGCCTCTGTTCAGCACGGAACACCGCAGGTGATTATTAGAGTTCCCCTCATACCACTATCTTTTTAAATACAACTGCGGCACCTGTGCCTGACTGATGTTAAAAAACGACCACATCATTGTTTGGCGACTTATGACCTAATCGTTCTCAACAGTGTTTACATGAAAAACTACTGTAAGGTACTACACTGTAGAGCCGAAGAAACTGGTACACTTGCCTAATGTCGTGTAGGGCCCCTGCGAGCACGCAACAGGGCCGCAACAAGACGTGGCATGGACTGAACTAATATCTGAAGTAGAGTTGGAGGGAACTGACACCATGAATCCTGCAGGGCTGACCATAAATCCGTAAGAATGCGAGGGGGTAGAGGTCTCTTCTGAACAGCACGTTGCAAGACACCCCAGATATTCTCAATAATGTTCATGTCTGGGACGTCTGGTGGCCAGTGGAAGTGTTTAAACACAGAAGAGTGTTCTTGGAGCCGCTCGTTGCAGTTCTGGGCGTGTGGGGTGTCGCATTGTCTTGCTAGAATTGCCCAAGTCCGTTGGAATGCACAAAGGATATGAATGGATGCAGGCGATCAGACAGGATGCTCTATGTCCTATTAAATTTTTGCAAGGTCTTACTGAAGCACCCAGTATATAGCAGACGTTTCGTTAAAAAACTAACAAACCCAAAAATTTGTAATCCATGTACTTGTATTACGGTCGTTAAATATAATCGAGTCGGAGGCTATAAAATGAAAACCGCTGAAGGAATCGTAATGCCACTGCCTACGAAGCAAGATGTGGTCCCTATCAGATCGCTGAGACCCCAAACTGGCCGCTAGAGGGAGTTGGGGCACCCACTCACGTGACGACAAAGAGAGCACTTGCGTGCGTCGACCGTCCGCTGCTCCCCATCGTGTTGAAAACGGAGAAATGGAGGCTTCAAAAGAAGAGCAAAGGGGTGTGTTGCGTTTTCTGACAGCGGAAACAGTGTGCGGACCGGGAATCCACAAATGAATTGCACAGATGTGTGAAATTCTCTCAGTGTTCGTTGCAAAGGTCGATTCAAGGAAGGACAGATATAGTTGGCCGACGACTTACGGTCTCTAATGCCGATACCATTGTCTGGCAAATGGATACACTCATTACTGAAAACCGGCGAGTTACGGTGGCTACCATTTCCCCACTGAGCGTCGAAATTGCAATGGGCATGCTCTGCTCTCCGTACACTTGCGCCATTCTTCGATGAATTTCCGTTCTCCACATCCAATCCGTTGTCAGGAAACGTACTACACACATTTGCTCCTTTTTGGAAGACTTCATTTCTGTTTTCAACACGACTGACTGCATTGGACGGTCGACGAATACACGTGCTCGCTCTGTCGTCACGAGCGTGTCAGCCCATGTCCATCTAGCTGCGAGTTTGAGGTCTCAGCGCTCTTACAGAGACCACACTTCCTTCCATAAATAATGCCATTACGATCTCTCCAGTGCTTACCATTTCACACTCTCCGGCTTGGTTCCTTTTGAACGATGACGATATTTGGTTTCATTGTCAGTCTCACCACTTTCCCGAATTATGATAAGGACAACACAAACGCCTAGTCCCCAGAAGGAGAAAATCCGCGACCCGGGCAGCAAACGAACCCGGGACCCCGTGATCCAGAGGCAGCAGCGCTAGCCGGTTGACCACGAGCTGCGGACTCCTTTTGAGTAACACAATTAAGTACTGTGAAATCGCGACCTTTCTTATAAACTAGGTGCAGGTAAAATGTAAATGAGAAGAAATACGAGGGCATTCCTTAAATAGAACATTTATTTAGAAAACGTCAGTTACATCTTATTAACTGGATTATTTGTTATTTTTCGACATAATCGCCACTATTATCCAAACATTTGTTAAGTCGGTGCACAAGCGTTTGTATCCCAGTCATAGAAGATTGCCGCCTGTTATCGGAACCACATTTCCACTTCATCTTTGATGTCTTCATCGTCGTGGAATGATTTTCCACCAATATGTGAATTCAGGTAACGGAAGACATGGAAGTCGGTGGGCGCAAGGTCCGGGCTGTATGGCGGATGATCCAATACGTCCCATTTGAATTGCTTGAGTAGTGCTTTGGTTACGAGCGCGGTGTGAGGCCGAGCGTTGTCATGAAGCAAGAGGACTCCACTTGTCAGCATTCCCCTGCGTTTGTTTTGACATGCCCTTCGAAGACGTTTCAAAGTCTGGCAATATGCAGCAGCATTAATTGTCGTTCCAGGAGGCAAAAATTACAACAGAAGAACGTCTTGTCCGTCCCAAAAAACAGAAGCCATAATTTTCTTCGCTGAAATCGAAGTTTTGGATTTCTTGGCTTTTGGTGAATTCGAATGGCGCCATTGCATTGATTGTTGCTTGGATTCAGGTGTATGGTGATAAACGCACGTCTCGTCACCTGTCATAGTTTGATCAAGGAACTCATCACCTGCTTCAGCATAGCGTGCGGGGAAGTCGAGTGCAAAGCCCATCCTTTTCTTTTTGTGTTCTTCCGTTAACAGTTTTGGAACACAGCGCGCACACAATTTTCTGTACCCTAGTTTGACAGTCACAAGAGTTGTCATTGACACGTCCGGTATGATCTGATGCAATTCTTTCAATGTGAGACATTTATTCGCACGAATTGCTTCCTCCATTCTCTGAAGAAGGGCATCAGAGATCACAGATCGCCGACCTGATCTTTGTTCGTCGTGAACATTGGTACTACCTTCAGAGAAATGACGACACGATTTCGTTACAGTTTGTCGATTCATAATGTTCCAATAAACAAAAACTATTTCTTTGTGAATATCGGCTGGTTGCTGCCCCTTTGGTTGAAGAATACGTATGACTGAGAGCGCTTCTCATTTGGCGGCATTTGGAATCGACGCAGCCATTTTAAACACGACCTACTCCAACCAGAAGCAACGTTCAACTGCCGAACGACTGCGATGAGAAACGTAACGGTTCAAGGTTAACACCAGTGTTGCCAACTTGCTTGCCAAAACTCTTCTGTTCCTCTGGGGTACGGCGTATCGTTACTTTCCGAAATACCCTCGTAAAATTAAAAATAATGCAAGAAAGGTAACAAAATTAGTCTACGAGGAAGTCCTTAGTATTGAAGTACGGAGGACGTTATTCGTGCGGATCAAGGAATCATCCCGGCATTCATCTGAGCCGATGTAGAGAAAATATGAAAGGCTTAAATCAGAGTGTCAGGACGCGCATATTAACCGCCGCCTTCCCGATTACGACTCCAGTGTCTTTCAACAGTCGTCTCGCTCGATCAGTGTTTCTACACTCCTGGAAATGGAAAAAAGAACATATTGACACAGGTGTGTCAGACCCACCATACTTGCTCCGGACACTGCGAGAGGGCTGTACAAGCAATGATCACACGCACGGCACAGCGGACACACCACGAACCGCGGTGTTGGCCGTCGAATGGCGCTAGCTGCGCAGCATTTGTGCACCGCCGCTGTCAGTGTCAGCCAGTTTGCCGTGGCATACGGTGCTCCAGCGCAGTCTTTAACACTGGTAGCATGCCGCGACAGCGTGGACATGAACCGTATGTGCAGCTGACGGACTTTGAGCGAGGGCGTATAGTGGGCATGCGGGAGGCCGGGTGGACGTACCGCCGAATTGCTCAACACGGGGGGGGTGAGGTCTCCACAGTACATCGATGTTGTCGCCAGTGGTCGGCGGAAGGTGCACGTGCCCGTCGACCTGGGACCGGACCGCAGCGACGCAGGGATGCACGCCAAGACCGTAGGATCCTTCGCAGTGCCGTAGGGGACCGCACCGCCACTTCCCAGCAAATTAGGGACACTGTTGCTCCTGGGGTATCGGCGAGGACCATTCGCAACCGTCTCCATGAAGCTGGGCTACGGTCCTGCACACCGTTAGGCCTTCTTCCGCTCACGCCCCAACATCGTGCAGCCCGCCTCCAGTGGTGTCGCGACAAGCGTGAATGGAGGGACGAATGGAGACGTGTCGTCTTCAGCGATGAGAGTCGCTTCTGCCTTGGTGGCAATGATGGTCGTATGCGTGTTTGGCGCCGTGCAGGTGAGCGCCACAATCAGGACTGCATACGACCGAGGCACACAGGGCCAACACCCGGCATCATGGTGTGGGGAGCGATCTCCTACACTGGCCGTACACCTCTGGTGATCGTCGAGGGGACACTGAATAGTGCACGGTACATCCAAACCGTCATCGAACCCATCGTTCTACCATTCCTAGACCGGCAAGGGAACTTGCTGTTCCAACAGGACAATGCACGTCCGCATGTATCCCGTGCCACCCAACGTGCTCTAGAAGGTGTAAGTCAACTACCCTGGCCAGCAAGATCTCCGGATCTGTCCCCCATTGAGCATGTTTGGGACTGGATGAAGCGTCGTCTCACGCGGTCTGCATGTCCTGCACGAACGCTGGTCCAACTGAGGCGCCAGGTGGAAATGGCATGGCAAGCCGTTCCACAGGACTACATCCAGCATCTCTACGATCGTCTCCATGGAGAATAGCAGCCTGCATTGCTGCGAAAGGTGGATATACACTGTACTAGTGCCGACATTGTGCCTACTCTGTTGCCTGTGTCTATGTGCCTGTGGTTCTGTCAATGTGATCATGTGATGTATCTGACCCCATGAATGTGTCAATAAAGTTTCCCCTTCCTGGGACAATGAATTCACGGTGTTCTTATTTCAGTTTCCAGGAGTGTAGATGAACACATGCCGTTGTGAAACTGTTTTGCTGTTTCGCCTGGGAGATGCTAGCTCGGCCACAGTGCCACTGCTGGTGTGTGGCTTAACGGGCGACCCCCGCGATGGAAGACCGCCTAGTGCGGCAGTAGCTGCCCGCGGCATTCGTCCAGCCCTCCACTGCGCTGCGGGAGCCCTAACTCTCCTGTGAGGAAGCTCTGCAACTGCCCGCACCAGATAAGCCTCCAGCCAAAGTGACACTCCAGGGTCCCGCATGACGCCGCCGCACGCGGTGTCGGCGGCGCCTAGTGCCGTGTTCCCGCTCCAGCGTTCGAGCTCTGCACGGCGCTTACCTGGATCGGAATAGCAAAGTGATTGACAGCGAAGGACAGTTGTGTGTGAAAGGGAGCGATGTTGTCGGTTCGCTGGTGGGTGCGCGTGTTATCGTGCTATTTATTCTCACGTTCAATGTTAACTCTTAAAGGGACCAGTGTTTTAGTTAGCATAACAAAATGGTTCAAATGGCTCTGAGCAGTATGGGGCTTAACATCTGAGGTCATCAGTCCCCTAGAACTTAGAACTGCTTAAACCTAATCAACCTAAGGACATCACACACACCCATGCCCGAGGCAGGACTCGAACTTGCGACCGTAGCGGTCGCGCGGTTCCAGACTGAATCACAGTTAGCATAGCAACGAAACATGCGCTAGTAGTCCCTGTTTGGGATGTGTGTGATGTCCTTAGGTTAGTTACGTTTAAGCAGTTCTAAGTTCTAGGGGACTGATGACCTCAGAAGTTAAGTCCCATAGTGCTCAGAGCCATTTGAACCATTTGGGAGTTCGTAATAGACCAGTAGACCCCCGACTTTCTAACTAATCGAACAACCATGTATAAAACAGCTTCAAATGCCTGATTCCTTTATAAAAGAGTTAAATCAAGATACGTTCATAGGAATCGTCGACCTGTAAAAAGCGTTCGAAAATGTCAGATGTTGCAAGATATTCGAAGCTTTTAGAGAGAGGCAGATAATACATTATATATGCAAGAGTCAAGAGGGAATAATAAGTGTGGACGACCAAGAACTAAGTGCTCAGATTAAAACGGGTGTATGACATCGATGTAGCCTTTCGCCTCTACTGTTCAATCTGTACATTGAAGAGGCAATGATGGAAATAAAAGAAATGTTAAGGTGAAAGGATATCAATGATACGTTTCGCTGATGACATTGCTATTCGGAGCGAAAGTGAAGAAGAATTGCATGATCTGCTGAATGGAATTAACAGTCTGGTAAGTACAGAATATGGATTGAGAGTAAATGGAAGAAAGACGGAGGTAACGAGAAGTGGCAGAAATGAGAACAGCGAGAAACTTAATATCGGGATTGATGGTCACAAAATATATGAGTTAAGGAACTCTACTACCTAGGCAGCAAAATAATCAGTGACGGACGGAGGAAGGACACTAAACGCAGACTAGCTCTGGAAAAAAGGGCATTCCTGCCAAAGAGGGGTCTCTATTAGTATCAAACATAGGCCTTAATTTGAAGAAGAAATTTCTGAGAATATACGTTTGGAGCACATCATTGCATGCTAATGAAATATGGACTGTGGGAAAACCGGAACAGAAAAAAACCGAAGCATTTGAGGTGTGGAGCTACAGACGAATGTTGAAAATGAGGTAAGGTAAGGAATGAGGAAGTTCTGCGCAGAATCGGAGAGGAAAGGAGTATATGGAAAACATTGACAAGGAGAAGGGACAGAATGATAGGGCATCTGTTAAGAAGTCAGGGAACTACTTCCATGGTAGTAGAGGGAACTGTAGAGGGGGAAAACTGTAGAGGATGACAGAGATAGGAATACATCCAACAAATAATGGAAGACATAGGTTGCAAGTGCTTCTCTGAGACGAAGAGGTTGGCACAGGAGAGAAATTCGTGGCGGGCCGTCTCAAATCATTCCCAAGACTGATGACACGGAAAAAAATGTGTTAAATATTTCACTGTAAGGCAGAAAAAGTTAGGTGTGAAATTGTGCTTAAAGGTTATTGGAAGTGGCTAAGTGTTTTAGTTATGAAACACTACATATATCGTTTGAGTAATCAGTTCCCCATTTTAAGAAAAAGATTCTCCTGTAGCGTGTGCCAAGGGGGTTTGCTGAGCGTCTCCGAAACGCCCTCGCGCCGACTGAACGATCCCACGACGAAACGCGCCGCTCTTCTTTGGATCTTTTCTATTTCTTCTATCACACCTATTTGATAAGGGTCCCAGATTGATAAACAATACTCAATAAACGGTCAAACAAGCGTCTTGTAAGCCTCTTCTTTTGTGGATGAGTTAAATTTGCTTAGGAATTCTCTTATGAATCTCAGTCTGGCATCTGGTTTTTCTATTGTTTATTTGATGTGGCCATTTTTCTTAAGAGCGCTCTGGAAAGTTACTCCTGTATAATTTATGGCACATATTGTTTCCAGATCAATTTGATAGCATTTTAATTTTTAAATAGGTCAATAATTACGCAAAATATTAAAAATTAAATTTTTGTTTGTCTTGAAAGAGGCTAGATATTCAACCTCCAACTGGTACAGGGTTCCCGTACAGCGGTTTAGCAATGTGGTGAAAAGTGTTCATGTTTTGCGTGTTTCTAAGCCCACTGCGAGTTTTGGTGTGGCAAATATTCACACCAGTGAATCAGGAGCACAAAAATCTGCGCTGAAAAACTTGGAAATAAATCCGCAGGAACACAGCATTCTCACCTTCCGTTGGTAAATATATACCCTCAGGAGGAAGACACTTAGACCATGCATTTAAATCCACGTCTGCAGTCCATTATCAGAGCGTGTTTCAAGACTTTCAAGAAATGCTTCTTCAAGCATAGGCAAACAATGTACCATACCTGCTCTTTTAGTACTAGACGTTTCGCCTACTGGTTCAGTAGACCCTATCTTAGCGCACTACCATCGGTTACTCTAATAGTGTTTGTAACTGTAGAAATCGTAACTACGTCACTTGCATCACTATCTCCTCCAACTTCTCAATCTTCTGTGATCACCCACTACTTAATATACCTTAGAACTATGACACCGCCATGAAGCCATTTTTACAGATCTAAAAATAATCCCTCTAACTTAAAAAAAGAGTAAACAGTATACCTGTTATGTTAAAGAGGGTGTATAAAGTGAGGAAAATGTCTCAAATGCCACTGGTAAATATTCTTACCATTAACGACTTTTTCGCTCATATCTCAGGCTCGCCAACTATTGTGAATATATTAGTGCCAATACAATCGATAGT
The DNA here is from genome assembly GCF_023897955.1 of Schistocerca gregaria. Lineage (NCBI taxonomy): Eukaryota > Metazoa > Arthropoda > Insecta > Orthoptera > Acrididae > Schistocerca > Schistocerca gregaria. Next base: position 407,124,293 of record NC_064927.1, on the reverse strand, counting down.
TCGTAGTAAATAAAGTAATAAAAATCATTTAAGCCCAGTAGGACGTACAGTATACTTACTAGTGTCACAGGGTTGGCGAGCAGTATTGAATTTACTTTATTGGAGCGTACTATCCTTGATTTTTGTCGAACGCACTCCTGTATATAAAATAATGCCATTTTCCTATTACTTGTATTCTTAACTACAGCATCAGAACATATGCTCTCTTTGAAATAATCAGAGTGATTCACGATTAGCCGCACGGTGTAGTCGCACGATCTAGGGCGCCTTGTCACGGCCCCCGCGGCTCCCGCGTCGGAGGTTCGAGTCCTTCCACGGGCATGGGTGTATGTTGTCCTTAGCGTAAGTTAAAGTTAGATTAAGTAGTGTGTTAGCTTAGGGACCGATGACCTCAGCAGTATTATCAATTTACGCTTAGTTGGCGTATTCGATATGAAAGGGGTGCCGAGATGGCTCTGAATCGTTCATGCGAATACAGAAATTAACAAGATTAAAATAACAGAAACTGCTTCAGTATTTACAAATCACTCTGATGTCGTAATTGTGTGGAGGGTTGTTCCTTCATAAGGAGGTAAGATGTGTTGTGGGAGTGCGGTCGGCGGCACTCACTGAGAATATAATGTCCACAAACACTGAAGAAGGACAAATTACTGTACCTGAAAAATGTCTTTAAAAGATCATCAACGGCACGTAGTGATATAACTGCTTTCCAATATAGTTTTGCGTCAATTATTTTTTTCTACCTGAAACCGTATGCTCTGAGAATTGTTAACAAAGAAACCTAGATGCCACTGAATAACTCTGCCTCAAGAAGAGCACGACACAGTTCTTTTATGTTCGAATGTCCTTTTCCCTCGTAATAAGCCTATATGAGGTGACTAACAGCACTTTGTTGGAACGAAGGCAAGATTTTCTGCGTTCTTTTCAACGGGAGTTCGTAGCTCATAAAAAAGTATATGAGCCAGCCCCTTTATGTTCTGCGCGGTATTTTCCCGTAAAAACTGTGACGACAGCGTTTTTATGAATCTTCATAACGTTTGCATTTCTTTCGACTAAGTTCGTTTGAGGTAATGGAATTGCATCATTGTCTCTCTCCTTCTAAAAATATTCGCGCCCCGGGCACACACCCTCACGTATCTGACCTCGCAACACGTGAGAAGGTTGATGAACTGTCCGTTTAGCAACCACATTTCTCCGCACACTTCCGCTGCAAGCTTCAGTCTCTCTGTAGCGCAAATAAACACGCCCTACAGCAAAACAAAGCACACAACGAAAACGAGTCACAACTGTGAGGTCACCGACCGCCAGCATCGTCTTTATCTGGCTAGTAACCGCTACCTACCGTAGCAGAGCGATTTGACAACGGTGAACAGAAGTCGCGTACTCTGGTTGGTTGTTGCTATAGTAGCTGCCCTATAAACAGCTAGACTAATCAGTCAGCTTGTTCTTCTGATTCAGGTATAGTTTCGTGGTACCCCAGTACTAGGAATACAGCATTATCGTATATATTCGTTGCTGAGTAAAGAGCGTTCCGTGGGACTCTAAACCTTTAGCTACTCGTATGTTTTCGGAAAACATTTGTAATGTTTGTTGTTTTGCCACGTGACATCCTAAAGGATACGTGTCGAGAGGGTCAGATAGTTTTAATATGTCTTGATTCACAAAAAAAAGATCTGTCTCTTTTCTAATGACATTATGGTCATATAGGATATCAAACAAAAATTTTATTTGGATAAAAATGATAGGGAGTACGATGAAGACTCATTCGACAGGTGTAACGGTGATATCCGGTATGCCACAAGGAACTGCATTCTTCTATCGAAGTTTGTTTTCGTGTTCTCAATTTAAAATCACGAAGTTCTTTATTGGACCCTCTTTATGTCGTAAAATACCCCGCGTCATGCGCTGGTTTGTAGACGGTCTGTGCCAAAGTCGACTTAATCTGTTGGGAGACAAAATAGTTGAGGAGCGTACTTTGCGAACCCAGCTAGGCGATTTTCGTAGCCCCGGCACTGGCCAGATCGACATTACACAAAATACTGCGACACACTACTTAGCTGAGTCGTAACGTGCTTGCCTCCCATGCACCGGCCCCGGGTGCGATTCCCGGCCGGGGTGGAGATTTTCCCCGCTCGTGGACAGGGTGTTGTGTTATCCTCATCATCACTTCATCCTCATCACCGACAGGCAAGTCGCCCAATATAGCGTCGACTGAAATAAGACTTGCACTCGGTGTCCTAACTTCACCGGATGGAGCCCCCGACCAGCAATGCCATACCACCATTTCTCTCCCCCCCCCCCCCACACACCCCCCCACCCCCCCCCCCCTCTCTCTCTCTTTGCGATGCGCTATCCTTATGTGCCGACGAGTGTGTTAACTACACTGTGTCCGCTGTCGCCTTCACTGCAGTCCTTGTCCCATCGTGTTTCTTACCACGCTTCAGTGAGTATATACTGTCTGGTCAAAAGTATCAGAACACTTATTAGTGGACATTAATTTGGGACGTATCCACCCTTTGCCTTCATGACAGTTTGAACTCTGTGTGCGATACTTTCAATGAGATGTCTGAATGTCTGTGAAGGAATGGTATGCCGCTGTTCATCGAGAACCTAAGCCAGAGAAAATAGTTATGTTGGACGGCGGGATGTGGAGCGAAGTCGGCATTCTAACTCGTCTCAAAGTTTTGCCCTTTGGTTTACGTCGGGACTTTGTGAAAACTACTGTGATGTCGTCTGTCATACGACCACACCGCTGCCTGAGAGATCGATCTGCCGGATGCGATTCTCTCGATAACGGGACAGAAGAACGCCTGTGCTAGCCAAAGAGTACACAACCAGTCGCAGTAGGTATGTTCGCTGCGAGGCGCCGCTAGGCCACTTCATGTGTAGCAAGAGTGTAGTACAGTGCAGTTGTGCCAGTCTACAGTTCGTAGCGGCGCTCAGTTGTCAGCCAGCGCAGATGTTAGTCAGTGATCGACTGCTGCTCAGTCGTTGCTGCCGTCAAGTCTTTGTAGCCCAGTTGTAAAGTTCCGTAAGAGTACTATTGTAAAGTCAAGAGTACTAAGTTGGCAGTTATAAACAATTCTACGTTCTGTTACGTCGACAGTCAAGCTAGTCTTCAAATTCACCGGATTCGACTTTCAAGATTGGGAGAGATTAATTGACTGCAAGATTTGTGACATGTAAATTATGTCATTCTACAGACGCTTAGTCTATACGCGTCTTCTATAATTGGCAACAAACAGATCTTGGACTACAACCAACTTAAGTAATAAATACTTTCTTAATTTGTACTGCTGCTAATTAATTGTGTTTTCCTGTTGTAGCTACCAAACAATCTTGGCATAGTAGAACCCACGTTTCCACCTGCTTGGCTACCTCACATTTGCTACCTCATGTTGATGGACTCGGTTATGGTGGAAGATCGATAGTCATCAGTTATTCCGTTTCAGGAATGATACTGTCCATGAGCCATTGTATCACAAATACTGAATTACAGTGATATGACGAAAGTCATGGGGTAGCTATATGCAAATCATATACAGATGGCGATAGTATCACTTATACAAGGTATAGCAATGGCGACATGTTGTTTGTAATCTGGTGATTCATGTTAAAAAATTTCCAACGTAATTATGGCCGCACGATAGAAATTAACAGACTTTGAACGCGGAATGATAGTTGGAGTTAGGCGCATGGGACATTCCATTTCGTAAATCGCCGGGCTGGTAACCGTGCGGTCTCAGGCGCCTTTGCCACGGTTCGCGCGGCTGCCCCCGTCGTAGGTTCGAGTCATCCCTCGGGCATGGGTATATGTGTCTTGTCCTTAGCCTAAGTTAGTTCAAGTTAGATTAAGTAGTGTATAAGCCTAGGGACCGATGACCTTAGTAGTTTGGTCCCACAGGAACTTACCACAAATTTCCAATTTCGTAAATCGCGTAAATCGTTGGGGAATTCAATATAACGAGATACAGTGTTAATAGTGCGTCGAGAATAACAAATTTCGGACATTGCGTCTCACCACGGACAACACAGCGGCAGACAGCCTTCAGTTACGACCTAGAGCAGCGGTGTCTGCGTAGAGTTGTCATTGCTAACAGACAAGCAACACTACGCGAAATGACCACAGAAATCAATCTGGGTCAGGAGGCGGCGAAATTTGGCGTTAATGAGCTACACGACCGATGCGAGTGCCTCTGATGACAGCATGACATCCCTGGAGCACGTCTGTTGGGCTCGTAACCATGTCATTTGAACCCTAGACGACTGGAAAACAATGGCGTGGTCCGGGGAGTCTTGATTTCAGTTGGTAAGGGCTGATGGTAGGGTTTGAGTGTGGCACAGACTCCACGAAGCCATGGTACCAAGTTGCAAACAAGGCAGTGTGTGGCCTGTGTTTGCCTGGAATCGACTGAGTCCTCTTGTCCAACTGAACAGATCATATACTAGAAGTGGCTACGTTCAGGTATCTGGAAACATGCATGGACGTCATGTTCCCAAACAACGGTGAAATTGTTATGGATGACAGTGCGCCATATCACTGGACCAAAGATGTTCGCGATTGGTTTGAACATTGTGGACAGTTCGAGCGAATGATTTGGCCACCCAAATCGTCCGATATGCATCACATTGAACATTTATGGGACACAGTCGAGATGTCATTTCTTGTACAAAATCCTGCACCGGTAAAATCTCGCAATTATGATTGGCTATAGAGGGAACGTGATTCACTATTTCTGCAGGGCACTTCCAGCGACTTGTTGAGTTCTTTCCTCGTCGAGTTGCTGCACTACGCTGGACAAGAGGAGATGCGACACGATATTATGAGGTATCCCATGACTTCAGTGATCACCGTGAATAACAGTGTGCTTTGCCACGCTGATACAATCACTGTCTCCAAACTGCTCCTCTACTGTGTACCGTACACATTTCTGTAAAATGCGTTGGTATACTTCCGCATTTAGTATTTTTTAAGCGTGGTAGAGGGATTATTTATTTTATTTTTTTATTTAAACTGATCAGATTAGGGCTATCAGGCCCTCTCTTACATCGGACCAGTGTTTCACACATGCAGCATTTCACACATCAGAGTTACATCGTGACAATAGTTAAAATAAGCAGTTAGATTACCCTAGTGACAATATGAATAAAGAGTAATGACTAAGACCTAATAAAGTAAATGCTGGCAGTATTTTACAACAGATGCTATACATACAAATTATGATAAAAGCAGTAATAATAACAGTAAAAAAATCAAATAATAATGATAAACATGAGAAAAATTGGCAATACTAATAAAGATTTGTGCAGATGTACATTAATATCTCGGTGTGTAAAGTAGATGTTTACTAGTATAGCGAGTTTTGGGGTAGGGAGATTTAAGGAGGGGGAAAGAGGGAAGTAATTAGGTGAAGTGCCTTCATGCGCAGAGGAAGGCATTACTGTTTCTTAAGTAGATACGTCATTAACTGTTTCTTTGAAACCGGGCATGTTTTTAAGTTCTCTAACATAACGAGGGAGATTATTCCAGAGTCGGGTTCCCGCTACTATAAAGGACTTGGAGAAGGTGACTGAGCGATGCAGTGGAGCAGAGAGGATTTTATTATGATGGGAACGTGTGTTTCTGTCATGTCGTTCTGACATAAGCCTTAAGGACGAGGAGAGATATGAGGGGCAGTGTACATTTATGAGGCAGCAGATGAGACAGAATGTATGGAAATCTCTGCGTTTGTCTGCACGCAGCCAGAACAATTTCGCATATGCTGGTGAAAAGTGATGAAAAAGTCGAACGTCTCAGATATATCGGACGCAGGCATTCATGACCAGTTCCAGACGTCGCGAATTTTCCTTAGAGAGGCTTTGTAGGATAATATCGCTGTAGTCAATGATTGGGAGTATAAGCGTTTGAACTAATTTCTTTTTCACACTAACCACAAAAGATACCCCATTGCCATTTAATGTCGAAGCTGCACATGATGGCAGCTAACGTTCACCAGGCATTCAGCAAACTTAAACCTTTCCATCGGATTGCCTCAGACCGTACAGTGAGTCATCACGCAAATCACTCGTTCCAGTCATACACTGTCCAGTTTCGTCGCTCTTTACGCCTCTTCAAGTTTCGCTAAACAACGCCTGTAAAAATGTGTGGCTGATGTGTAGCTGCTCGACCATTGTGCCCCATTATTTTTCAGTCCTTAACGCACTGTACAGCATGATCAATCCTTAACGCAACCGCCTTGGCAGGGATTTTGTCTCCCGGCGGGTAGCCAGCCGGCGGCGGCGTTAGGGAGGAGTTATTTCCCCTCCGCTGCGACGCCTTTGTTTGGGCAGGTAGCACATGCTTGTTAGGCGGCGCAATACAGTGTATTGAGTCAAAAGTGTTTCAAGTGAAATGATGAAATACACGTATTCCATTCACCAAAGAGAATTCACGAACGAGGGTAACCCCAAAAGTAAGGTCTCCTATACTTTCATAAGTGCGTAGACCTGTTTATTTCTACAATGGTTTACATCAGTTTACAGCTTGAACATTTAGCGATTTTTCGACGTAATCACCATTTCTGTCGATGCATTTTTGTAGACGCTGTGGCAGTTTTTTTATGCCCATGTCATACCAGCTCGCCGCGATGCTGCTCAGAAAGTTATGAACCTCTTCTTTCACCTCGTCGTCTTAGCTGAATCGCTTTCTGACAAAATGTTCTTTTAACCTACGGAACAGGTGATAGTCACTGGGCGCCAAGACATGACAATAGGGTGGGTAGGTGATTATGTTCCACTGAAACTGTTGCAGGAGACCAACGGTTTGCCGAGCGATGTGTGGGCGAGCGTTGTCATGGCGAATGTGTACGCCCTTGCTCAAGATAACTCTTCTCCGGCTCTGAATTTCCCATTTGATTTTTTCAGAGTCGCACAGTACCTGTCAACGTTAACTGTGGTCCCAGTGGGCATAAAGACGACAATTGGTGGTCTCACTTGTATAGTACGGTGTTGGCTACATGATGTGTACTTCTAACGATAATAATACAAAAAATTGTATGATTTTTATAAGTTTCTCAGCATGGTGAAACTTCCTGGCAGATTAAAACTGTGTGCCCGACCGAGACTCGAACTCGGGACCTTTGCCTTTCGCGGGCAAGTGCTCTACCAACTGAGCTACCGAAGCACGACTCACGTCCGGTACTCACAGCTTTACTTCTGCCAGTATCCGTCTCCTACCTTCCAATCTTTACAGAAGCTCTTCTGCGAACCTTGCAGAAGTAAAGCTGTGAGTACCGGACGTGAGTCGTGCTTCGGTAGCTCAGTTGGTAGAGCACTTGCCCGCGAAAGGCAAAGGTCCCGAGTTCGAGTCTCGGTCGGGCACACAGTTTTAATCTGCCAGGAAGTTTCATGTCAGCGCACACTCCGCTGCAGAGTGAAAATCTCATTCTGTTCTCAGCATGGTATCTGTAGTCTTATAGACACCATTCAAAGAAAAGCTACACGATTCATTACGGATTTGTTTATTCCGTTTAACGTGTCGCGGAAGTGTTCAATAAATAAAAGTGCACCGCACGGGATTAGCCGAGCGGTCTGAGGCGCTGCAGTCATGGACTATGCGGCTGGTCCCGGCGGAGGTTCGAGTGCTCCCTCGGGCATTGTTGTGTATGTTTGTCCTTAGGATAATCTAGGTTACGTAGTGTGTAATCTTAGGGACTGATGACGTTAGCAGTTACCTCCCATAAGATTTCACACACATTTGATTTTTGAAATAAAAGTAGGAAATATTATAGAAGAGGCTTCTTACATTGCACAGAGCCTTATTCACAGATTTCTTACAGTTCACGTTAAGATATGAGTAAAGAAACGCATTGCCTCCTCGAGCATACTTCTAGCATCATAACTGGAAAAATTAGGCCTCGTACGGAGAGGCACCGAAAGTCTTTTCTCCTACGTATTGGAAAAGTTAATGGAATAGTGGAGGGTATGGGTGAAGTGGAGGACAACACCTGTAGGTTACTTACCCTCCGCCACACCGCGAACTGTGGCGTGCGAAGTAGAGATGCAAAAAAATGGCTCTGAACACTATGGGACTTAACTTCTGAGGTCATCAGTCCCCTAGAACTTAGAACTACTTAAACCTACCTAACCGAGGATCACCTGAAGTGATATCAGGTGTTCCCCAGGGAAGCATCGTGCTGTTCCTGATCTATATAAATGACCTGGGTGACAATCTGAGCAGTTCTCTTAGGTTGTTCGCAGATGATGCTGTAATTTACCGTCTAGTAAGGTCATTCGAAGACCAGTATCAGTTGCAAAGCGATTTAGAAAATACTGCTGTATGGTGTGGCAGGTGGCAGTTGACGCTAAATAACGAAAAGTGTGAGGTGATCTACATGAATTGCAAAAGAAGTCCGTTGGGATTCGATTACTCGATAAATAGTACAATTCTCAAGGCTGTCGATTCAACTAAGTACGTGGGTGTTAAAATTACGAACAACTTCAGTTGGAAAGACCACATAGATAATATTGTAGGGAAGGAGAGCCAAAGGTTGCCGTCCATTGCCAGGACACTTAGAAGATGCAACAAGTCCACTAAAGAGACAGCTTACACTACACTCGTTTGTCCTCTGTTAGAATACTGCTGAGCGGTGTGGGATCCTTACCAGGTGGGATTGACGGAGGACATCGAAAGGGTGCAAAAAAGGGCAGCTCGTTTTGTATTATCACGTAATAGGGGAGAGAGTGCGGCAGATATGATACGCGACTTGGGATGGAAGTCATTACAGCAAAGACGTTTTTCGTCGCGGCGAGATGTATTTACGAAACTTCAGTCACCAACTTTCTGTTCCGAATGTGAAAATATTTTGTTGAGCCCACCCTACATAGGTAGGAATGATCATCAAAATAAAATAAGAGAAATCAGAGCTCGAACAGAAAGGTTTAGGTGTTCGTTTTTTCCCGCGCGCTGTTCGGGAGTGGAATGGTAGAGAGATAGTATGATTGTGGTTCGATGAACAGTCTGCCAAGCACTTAAATGTGAATTGGATAGTAATCATGCAAATGTAGATGTAGGTCACACACATCCATGCCCGAGGCAGGATTCGAACCTGCCACAGTAGCGGTCGCGCGGTTCTGGACTGTAGCGCCTAGAACTGCTGGACCACACCGGCCGGCAGAGATGCAAAAACGCGTATTATAGAGCGAAAGTGCCCAGTAGCAGTGATATATACAAGGCAATGGATCTTTGTGGAAACCGAAGCGCTAAAAGCAGCCGGTATGGGATTTGTTGGGGGCCTATGAACACGACTTACGACCGGAGACCCGCCCCCCACCGCCTGGCCGCCAGTGTTATCGCCACGCGCGCGCCGCCTCTACTCGGCTGTTTTTACGCCCCCGCCTGAGGGCGCCAGAACGGTCGTGGACTGGTGGACGGCGTGCCCGTCGCGTTCTTTCGCCGGCGGCTATCTCACGCAGAATGCGCGTGGGGCCTTACGGCAGGACGACAGTGCGTGCCATCGACCCGCCTGCGGGGCGTTCCGCGCGCGCTATCGGAGTCGCGGGACACGGCCGCAATCTGCGCGGAGGAGACGCCGGTGAGGCCGGAGCCCTCAGGGCGACTCGGGACGGAAGCCTGGACGCCTCTCGCTCTGGCGGCACTAAACTTCACAGCACCCGTAACGCTGCACCTGCTGTCGCATCCTCTTCCTTCATTCACTTACTAGCCGAGAAACACCCGCTTCGCTCGATCTCAGTTTTCATTTGTTTCTACATCTACATCCATATTCAGCAAGCCACCTCACTGTGTGTGGCGGAGGGTACCTTGAGTACCTCTATCGGTTCTCTCTTCTATTCCAGTCTCGTATTGGTCGTGGAAGGAAGGATTGTCGGTATGCCTCTGATTTTATCCTCATGGTCTCTTCGCGAGATATACGTAGGAGGGAGCAATATACTGCTTGACTCCTCGGTGAAGGTATGTTCTCGAAACTTCAACAAAAGCCTGTACCGAGCTACTGAGCGTCTCTGCTGCAGAGTCTTCCACTGGAGTTCATCTATCATCCCCTTAACGCTTTCGCGATTACTAAACGTAACGAAGCGCGCTGCTCTCCGTTGGATCTTCTCTATCTCTTCTATCAACCCTATCTGGTACCGATCCCACACTGGTGAGCAGTATCCAAGCAGTGGGCGAACAAGCGTACTGTAACCTACTTCCTTTGTTTTCGGATTGCATTTCCTTAGGATTCTTCCAATGAATCTCAGTCTGGGATCTGCTTTACCGACGATCAACTTTATATGATCATTCCATTTTAAATCACTCCTCATGCCTACTGCGAGATAATTTATGGAATTAACTGCTTCCAGTTCCTGACCTGTTATATTGTAGCTAAATGATAAGGGATCTTTATTTCTATGTATCCGCAGCACATTACACTTGTCTACATTGAGATTCAATTGCCATTCCCTACACCATGCGTCAATTCGCTGCACATCCTCCTGCATTTCAGTACAATTTTCCATTGTTACAACCTCTCCATATACCAAAGAATCATCCGCAAACAGCCTCAGTGAACTTCCGATGTCATCCACAAGGTCATTTATGTATATTGTGAATAGCAACGGTCCTACGACACTCCCCTGCGGCACACCTGAAATCTCTCTTACTTCGGAAGACTTCTCTCCACTGAGACGACATGCTGCGTTCTGTTATCTAGGAACTCTTCAATCCAATCACACAATTGGTCTGATAGTCCATATGCTCTTACTTTGTTCATTAAACGACTGTGGAGAACTGTATCGAACGGCTTGCGGAAGTCAAGAAACACGTCTTCTACCTGGGAACCCGTGTAGATGGCCTTCTGAGTCTCGTGGACGAATACCGCGAGCTGGGTTTCACACAATCGTCTTTTTCGAAACCCATGGTGATTCCTACAGAGTAGATTTCTAGTCTCCAGAAAAGTCATTATACTCGCACATAATACGTGTTTCAAAATTCTGCAACTAATCGACGTTAGAGACATAGGTCTATAGTTCTGCTCTCATGGCTACCCTACGAATCTACCGTTTTTATTTATTAAATTTCACTACTTTTGAGAAACATGATAGTAATTATATGCCACCGAAGTGCTTCGGACATCATCGGGTCGCTTTGGCTCACCTGGGAGACGAAATACTTCGGGTGTTCTTCAGAGCCGGACGTGTATCTGTGTTTCGTACGGACATGTTGTACTCTAGGTCGGAAGTTGTCAGAAAAGTTACCGTACTATTAAGAAAGCTATGACGAGTGTGGCAGCAGACAGTGTAAAAAGTGATGCTAACGAACTCCAGCACAAATTGTCGCTCTGGGTTTCGTTGCAGTCCCAGCTGGCGGGCAGAACAGCCGAACTGGGAAAAGAAAACTGGCGTCTCAGACAGGATGCAATGACGAAAGGAACAAAAGCTGCTGGTTCCACGTTTGCAACGGTCCTGATGGCTTCTCCAGGCAGACTAAGGTTGTCATCTATCAACAACACTGAAATGGCTGCTGCAAAGTCTTGAAACACACTGTTCATTACTAACAGTACGCCTTTCGGGATATAAGGTTGTGGCCCACGAAATTCTTCTGTTCCTACAGTTTCGTCCAGAACTGCGCTGGACATCTTCAGAGTCTTGCAAACTAACGGATCATACGTCTGAAAATGACATATGTACCGTAGAAAAGAGGGCGTAGACAGAGTTTCACTAGATGAGCAGAGATGACTCTTGTCAAACATAAGACCTGACTATCTATTTTCGTCACAGAAAAAAAAAAATGTTGAACTACTCTGCTGAGCTACTGTCCATATGTCGCTACGTTTCATGGACTCTTCAATCACGAAGACACGAAGTGAAGTTTTCTGAAACAAAACAAAATTATCTACGACGACGAACTATTATCCATGGCCAAGTAGAGAAGTCATTGAAATATATCAATATAAGGACAGTTTTAATAGGAAAGAAGAGACCATGAAACTTAGCGACATACGGACAGTAGCTCAGCAGAATCGTTCAACATTTTTTATCTTTTTCAAGACGACAATCAATAGTTAAGTTTTGTCTTCGACAAGGATCATCTCTGCTGTATTACTCCGGCCGCAACCCTTTCCCTACAATATTCAGGGTGTTCAAAAGAAAGTGTAATACTTTGAGAGGTGGTATTCCTCATCGAATCAAGAAAAAGAAGTCCAATAAACATGCGTTAAGAAATGCATACTTTCTGAGATAAGTTCAATAAACATGTGTCCGGAAATGCATACTTTCTGCGATAAACACATGTTTACAGTAGGTATTGAACGTTGCGTCCGTTTATGACACTGTACCCCTCTGCCCTCCAACGTAAGGAATGACGCACCCTTTGAAATATACCCAGTTGTTGTTGTACCTGTTAGCACGCATTGTAGACGCGACCCTGTGGTGCCCGCACATCTTTCACTGGCGTGGCGTAGATCTACTCCTTCAAGTGTGCCCATAACCAAAAAACTAGGGGATTGAGATATGGGCAGCGAGCAGGCCCAGTTGTGGGCCCAATCCAGCGGTCCTCGAATCTCTGAGTCAGATGTTGGGACGGAAGTGTGGTGGTGCGCCATCATCCAGGAATCACATCTGTATTCCTTGCTGCAATGGCACAGCCTCCATAAAGGTAGGCAATACATTAATGAGAAAGTACAGATAATGCGCCTCAGTTAATCTTTGTGATAGCACGTATGGACTTCTTAATAATCGCCCGGTATGCCTGCCAATTCACGCCCTCATTCCTGAAGTGCTTGGGGATTTATATCGGCCCATACATACTGGTTATGGAAATTCACAACACCATCTCTTGTGAACCGTGCCCCACCGGTAAATAAAGCCTGGGAAGTGAACAGTGGATCTGTGGCACACTTCTGCAACAGCCATTGACAGGACCATCGTTGCCATGATCATCCTGTGGCCTTAGGCCTAAACGCACTGTAGGTGATATGGGCACAGCAATTGTTCAAAAAGTACCCGCAGATAAGAGAGTCAGAAAACTTCTTTCGCTGCTGCTAATCGTAGCACCCTGTCCCAGGTGTTTCTTCCACTGAGCCGTGCGTGATTAGCCGAGCGGTCTTAGGTGCTGGAGTCATGGACTGCGCGGCTGGTCCCGACGGATGTTCGAGTCCTCCCTCGGGCATGGGTGCGTGTGTTTATCTTTAGGATAATTTAGGTTAAGTAGTGTGTACGCTTAGGGACTGATGACCTTAGTAGTTAAGTCCCTTAAGATTTCACACACATTTGGACATTTGAACATTTTCTTCCCCTGAACGTCATACACTCTCCTCTATGTGAGGCGTGCGGTCTGTGCGGGCCCTTCCATTGTCAGTCTTCCGAGGTGCCAGGGTGCCTGTGTCCCTCAGACGCTGGAAAAGTCTGCCAAACAGCTTATCAGGGGGCACTTTGGGCTTGGATATTTTTCAGTGCAGAGGGCACGGGCTCGCAGGCTACGTCCATTTGCTACACCATAGCAGAATATCACACAGACGTTTCACTTGCCGAGTACGAGGCTTCCGTTGCAAACAAGTGGTGGAAGAGAGAAAATCTGAATATACTACACCATTCGTATGTACTGATAGCACAGTAACAGTAAACACATAAGTAAATCCGTGTTTGGAAGAAACGTAAAACACCTTAATACGAGGGTTGTGAAGAAAGTAAGTTCCCAACGGTTGCTAAAAGGAAACCACAGTGAAAATCAGAAACATTTTATTTGCACGAGTTATCTACACTTTCCAGATACTTCTCTACATAGCTCCGACTTAGACATTTGTTATACCAAATTTCCAACAGCATCGTCACAGAAGAGAGATGCTTGTGGTTTCCGATAATTCTCTACGCTGGTCTACAGCGCGTAGCCTGCGCCCAAGTGTAGTCTTCGTATCCAGCGGTTCATGTGAAATGAGATGATACTCAGGACGAGCCAATTAGTGCTGTGTTGTGGGTGACTGAACACCTCCCATCGAAAAGGCTGCAGGAGCGTCTTCACTGCCCCTGCAGAGTGCGGCTGAGAATTGCCACGAAGAAGGAAATGCGTGGCAGTTGTGTTAGGTGGGCTGCATTCATTAAGGAGAAATCTCTCAGCGGGCCCTCCTATTTGGCGGGAGACATCGTTGTTCTAGGCACCTTTACTCTCTAAAGTCCGCCCGCAACTGAAAAGGGCGTCTTGATGCGATCGACGGTCATACTAGAGACATCTGTGCAAAGCTACATCGGGTTTTCACTGTGGTGTCCATTTCGCGACCGATTGTAACCTACTTTCTGGACAACCCTCGTATGAACACAGGATTGACAGTCCTGTACAAGGCACACAAACACGATGCAAACCAACTTAGCCTACAACACGACTCGAACGGCATAACTGACTACATAATGTTAGGTAGAGTACTGTGTGTGAGACATCATAGCACCCTGCCGACACATTTGACAGAGCGCCAATGCAACGACTGTGCTAATATTCGCAACCAAGCGTCGCGCAGCCCTCCCTATAAACACGTATTTATCTTGGAAAGTATGCGTTTCCGGACCCATGTTTATCAGACTTATTCTTCTTGTTTGATGAGTGCTACCACCTCTCAAAGTATTCGACACCCTGTATATCTCGCTCTCAGGCGTCCGACCCATTAGTCGGCGAGACTCAACAGTGGAGAAATGCCTCTGAAGATGTCCAGCGCAGTTCTGAACGAAACGTAATGAACAGATGAGTTTCGTTGACCACGACTTTATACCCCGAGGTTTGCCAGCAGCAGTGTCATCCGCTAGTGAAAGCCTTCACCCTATCAACACTGTCCATTAAATTAAGAGATGGCCAATCTGCCAGCGTAACCAAGAAACGCTTCGCATTCGTAACAAACGTCCTGCAGCCTACGTGAAAATTAAAATCATTCGTTCTGGGGTCAACGTGGCAAAGGTAGAATTAGAGTCAAGCAGGATCTGTCGGAAAGTGACCGAGAAAACCAAAAATGTGAAGGCAATAACTTGCGAACCTCCGAAATACAGGAGCTCATTTCCGACTGTATGTGATGTGCTCACTACCAAACCCGAAAAAGACCTTCTCGGCAACGATGGAACGATCAACGGAATTTGACAGTGAAATTAAGGTCATACTCAATGTAGACTTCAGAGGGAAAACGTAATGCATCATGTGCGCGAGGTCAACCCAAGACTTAGGAATCTCTTGTTAACCAGGGAAAGGCTGTACTTTGGCTGCAGAGAATTGCCAATCAACGGCTACTTGGTCGCGCAAAAGTCTACAGTTCTGTAATTATAACCATTTAGTCAAATTTTGCTAAACAGAAAAGCAAGTTTGTATGTGCTGTAGTGAAACCGACCACATAAAGAAAGACTGCCCCAACGCTCAAAATTCCTCCAAAATATATACCCTCTGCGATTATAGATGTGAAATATTCTGGCCCTAGCAGTAAGTGTGCTGCGTAAAAGATGCTGCTGTAAAGAGAAATCGCAAAAACCGACTCTGGCTAGAAATCATCCCGAAGTTATTTTAGGAGATGAACGTTCGATTTTGGAACGTATGCGTAATGTAAGAAGGGGTTCATAGGGACAAAAAAAGGAACCTACTTCAACACGACTTCGAAATTGATGATGCACATTAAATTGGCTGGAAAATCAGTAAGATCATACCAGAATGAGGAGTAACGAAGACATGGAAGACCGATGGAAAAAACATATTGTGTTAACGAGCCGCAAAATGTGTGGTGGTGAGTGCTTAATGGTTGTCTAATTGGGGTGCCCTTGTGTACTTGACGACAGAAAGTGGGGTCTGCACCGAAAAATCGTAGCACAAAGTTTCCAACATCCAACAGTTCTCCATAAATTCTATCTTGTTATTTTGTTCAGGACCGGTAAGTTTTCTGACAAAGCCAGCATTGTCCTAATTGTGATTCTTGGCTTTTATATTTAAATTGTGTACTATTTTGTGAAGAATAATACTGTTATTCGGGTATGCATTTTTACTGTGTTACAGTCGACATGTGTAAGAAGTTCAAAGATCTTCTCTCCATAATTAGTTTTCCGGAGCTCACTAAGTCCTCTTATCTTTGTTGAAATAGCTTATAGCTGTTACATAACGGAGATATGACATCACACAGGTTTTACAATCGTTATGACTTTATGGTTGGATCTTACATGAGATTTACATTACTTAAGTCGTTAACATACAGTTCATTTGCACGGTTAGATCGTGTATGAAGACCAGTAAATCATGTGCAGAGTTGCTGCAGTAATACTACACTACATATTGCTCATTGATACAGATGTTTTATATTCACGTGCGGTCAAAGCCGATCCCACTTTTATGGATATAAAACTGAAGTTATAGGGTGTTTCAAAAATGACCGGTATATTTAAAACGGCAATAAAAACTAAACGAGCTGCGATAGAAATACACCGTTTGTTGCAATATGCTAGGGACAACAGTACATTTTCAGGCGGACAAACTTTCGAAATTACAGTAGTTACAATTTTCAACAACAGATGGCGCTGCAAGTGATGTGAAAGATATAAAAGACAACGCAGTCTGTGGGTGCGCCATTCTGTACGTCGTCTTTCTGCTGTAAGCGTGTGCTGTTCACAACGTGCAAGTGTGCTGTTGACAACATGGTTTATTCCTTAGAACAGAGGCTTTTTCTGGTGTTGGAATTCCACCACCTAGAACACAGAGTTGTTGCAACAAGACAAAGATTTCATCGGAGGTTTACTGTAACCAAAGGACCGAAAATCGATACAATAAAGGATCGGTTTGAAAAATTTCAACAGACTGGGAACGTGACAGATGAACGTGCTGGAAAGGTAGGGCGACCGCGTACGGCAACCACAGAGGGCAACGCGCAGCTACTGCAGCAGGTGATCCAACAGCGGCATTGGGTTTCCGATCGCCGTGTTGCAGCTGCGGTCCAAATGACGCCAACGTCCACGTATCGTCTCATGCGCCAGAGTTTACACCTCTATCCATATAAAATTCAAACGCGGCAACCCCTAAGCGCCGCTACCATTGCTGCACGAGACACATTCGCTAACGATATAGTGCACAGGATTGATGACGGCGATATTCATGTGGGCAGCATTTGGTTTACTGACGAAGCTTATTTTTACCTGGATGGCTTCGTCAATAAACAGAACTGGCGCATATGGGGAACCGAAAAGCCCCATGTTGCAGTCCCATCGTCCCTGCATCCTCAAAAAATACTGGTCTGGGCCGCCATTTCTTCCAAAGGAATCATTGGCCCATTTTTCAGATCCGAAACAATTACTGCATCACGCTATCTGGACATTCTTCGTGAATTTATGGCGGTACAAACTGCCTTAGACGACACTGCGAACACCTCGTAGTTTATGCAAGATGGTGCCCGGCCACATCGCACGGCCGACGTCTTTAATTTCCTGAATGAATATTTCGATGATCGTGTGATTGCTTTGGGCTATCCGAAACATACAGGAGGCGGCGTGGATTGGCCTCCCTATTCGCTATTCGCCAGACATGAACCCCTGTGACTTCTTTCTGTGGGGACTCTTGAAAGACCAGGTGTACCGCCAGAATCCAGAAACAATTGAACAGCTGAAGCAGTACATCTCATCTCCATGTGAAGCCATTCCACCACACACGTTGTCAAAGGTTTCGGGTAATTTCATTCAGAGACTACGCCATATTATTGCTACGCATGGTGGATATGTGGAAAATATCGTACTATAGAGTTTCCCAGACCGCAGCGCCATCTGTTGTTGACAATTGTAACTACTGTAATTTCGAAAGTTTGTCTGCCAGAAAATGTACTGTTGTCCCAAGCATACTGCAACAAACGGTGTATTTCTATCGCTGCTCGTTTAGTTTGAATTGCCGTTTCAAATATACCGGTCATTTTAGAAACATCCTGTACCTTATAAGGGGAGTAATTTTTATGCACTACAAACGCAAATGAGAACTTGTTATTGTGGTACTAATTATGATCTTTCGATATTCATTCTTCGGCACATAAAAGTATGCGTAATTCTTTTACACAGAAGTAGCTCTGACGATGACGATGAGTAGGTAGTAACTAATAGGTGAGTATTGTACTTTCAACGGTAGATGTGGTTGATACAGATTACTTCATTTATCCATTTTGTAAATTTTTTTACTAGTAAGCAATTTGGAATAAAGTAAGTAATTGCTGACTATTGAAAAACAGAAATTAACATCTGGTTGTAATATGTCTTGCCTGCACATAAACTAATTAGACAATAATTTAGAAATGTTGTGATATTTTCGCTGTTACGCTTTCGTAGTCGAGAGATCTAAGGTGTGTTTCTGTCAGGGAGAAGTAACAGCGTATTACGAGGCCGTGCTGTAAAAAAATGCCTCCGAATTTTTTATGTGAAAACTCTTATAGCTTTTTAAAATAAAACAAAGTTAGTTAACATTATACATATTTATTTCTCAACATACCTTGGCGACGAACACATTTCTCCCAACAAGAGAGCAGTTTGTTGATACCGTCACTCTAGAACAGTGATTCCCAACCTTTGTTAGATCATTACTCCGGAGTGCAATGAGAGATTAGCTAGTAGCACCCCTCACTGCCGTCTGATGCCCGCCCCCGCTCCCTTACATTACCATCACCTTTAGTACGTAACTAAACTGTAGAATGAAAGAATTTTGCCGGCCGCTGTGGTCTCGCGGTTCTAGGCGCGCAGTCCGGAACCGTGCGACTGCTACGGTCGCAGGTTCGAATCCTGCCTCGGGCGTGGATGTGTGTGATGTCCTTAGGTTAGTTAGGTTTAAGTAGTTCTAAGTTCTAGGGGACTAATGACCACAGCAGTTGAGTCCCATAGTGCTCAGAGCCATTTGAACCATTTCTTTGAAAGAATTTTCTTGGAACATTTTAATTTTTAAAATGATGGAAGATGAATGATATTTTGTTTGTTTATTTGTTTGTGTATGTGTATGTGTGAGTGTGTGTGTGTGTGTGTGTGTGTGTGTGTGTGAGATAGAATGAATGATGAAACAATTCGTGGTGCATCCCAACTGCTACGCACCACTCCTCAGGTTAGAAAGTTAACTCTCCATAGTGAGAGTAGAAACTTGATTCAAAACAATCTTCCCCTGGTTTACTCCTCTCCATTCCTGCACTAGCGTGACCTGCACGCTGCAACCCCATTTAAAATCAAACAGGTTCAGGTGTTTGCACTATACTTACTGTTTGTAAATCACTTGATTGCTGAACTTCTTGCTTCTGAACTGCCAGAAATTGTACAACTGCAGGCTGTTAATGCTTTGTGCCTAACCACCCTAATAATAACAATAATAATAATAATACTGTGTACAGCACTGTAGTATCCCCTCTGTAATCATAGCGGTGTCGTGCTCTCAGTTATTTCATTTATCTGCTTGCACTGCTTCATGGCTATCAAAGTCCTTGAAGGTGTCCCTTAGGTTTTGGAAAGGTGGTCGTCCACACTTCATTAGGAGCACGAACAGCCCAACGTCGCACATCGCAGCTGTCGATACACTCGTCACCGTACACAGCTTTCATTCTTCTATTTATTTCAACTGAAGTCGCGTTTTCTGCGGTTGGCAACTCGATTACAGCAGGCTGTCTCTCATGCATCGACATAGTTACGTTACACACCGCCTTATTATACGCTACAGTTCAGAGCACTCTAGAGGCAGACGGTTGCAACTTCCGTGAGAGAAGCGGGGCACTCGACCGAATACTATGCCTGACGTGCAATACCTCAATCGATATTGATAACAGAATAAAAAATTCTGAGGCATTATTTTTCAGCACGGTCTCGTATAAATCACACCGACTGACATGGCGTTAGCTTGCTTATTTTGGAACCAGTGCAGCCGGGTCTTTTCCATGCAAGGTAAAGGAACCAAGTTTTGTAACACGCCGAATCCTCTTTTCGTCTTCAGGCGGAATGCCTTTTCAGCGCATTCCGATATCGGATTCCTTTATACAATTCTTTCGCTCGCCAACGTAGAGTTTACTGCGCTCTTTTTTCCACTGTTATTCAAAAGCCCTTTTTTGCTGTCGTAAATTGCTACTGGATGACTACTTTTATGTCTCCGAAGAAAGGCGCAAATTCTGTAAAAATACAGACATTACTAACTGCGTCGGCGCTAAATTGAGGTAGCCCAAGCATCTTGTTCAGAGTAGGAGGGACACCAAAAAAAGAAACAAACGTTGTTAAAAGGTTCATCACAATCACGAAAGCCATTTCACATCCACTGATGATGAATAGAGACATACTGTTACATGATGACATACTTTGCAACAGCTATAACCTTTCATGTTTTTTGTAATGTCATTGATATAGTCACCTAAGGCTTTACTTGTAGACTGAAATCTTGAAAAAAACTTATTTGAGCCGTATGCTATTTATTTTATCTCGATAACTGTTCCGTCGTCAACCTCCATTTCAAGTTCATTCAATTACGTCGTCCACTCCAGTCTGTCCCTTGAAGCATTTCCTCATATTCGTGTTTATCCAAGTCATTTGCAACATCCTTATCTCGGTTACCTATTGATCGGTCTTCAGTTTTGCACTGTTTATGCATTCAAGTTCCGTGTCTTATTGCCGTAAATAAAACCGATAAGGAAGAATGGACAGATGAAAGTAGGCCTGGCGCTCTGAGGGTTCCATGCAAAAGTAATAATAGACGGTTATTCCACCGCGAAAGTTAAGAATCTTGAACACTGTCTAGTAAATGCACCTACTACACTCTCTGGTGCGATAGTTGTTACCATGTAACAGCTAGGGCGACACCAACGCTCCAAGCGGTGAGAAACCGGACAGTTATATGCATCATAAGGATAATTATTTTTAATTATTTTATACTTAGTTAACAGAACGGTGGTTAGATTTGTGTGTTCTTCAGTTGGTAATTTACCAAGAGACTTGAATTATCGTGGAATACATGTGAAAACAGCCAAATCATACTGCTTCAATGACAGAGCTACAACGCATTCTTGAAGAATTACCTTACAATATGTTTATACTTGTAGCTTGTTCCGTTGAAAGCAAGAGAATATAAACACGTTTCATGCATGAGAAATCGTTGTCTGTTGTTGTTATCATGGGCGCTTTCCTTGACACTTAAAAATTTCTCATGGAGTCCAGAAGTTCGCCCTTTCTTAACTTCAGTCGGCTTTCTAACACACGAATATTTTTGTAAATGTAATTACTTCAAACACGAATATGTTGATGACTCTTCCTGTTTGTGGCTCAGGTTTAGCAACAATTGGAATTGGTTCCTTCTGTGTTGAGAAACAGTTTTATTGCTTTTGACGATTTATCGTCACGTCTGTGTTGTTCTCCACTACGCTAAAGTCATCGAGGCTTATTTGATACGTTCAAAAATTTAGGTATTACATTCGATGTAGGTTTCTTAGGTTTCCTACGCTCCACGTTAATTGATTTGGCTGACACTGTATCAAACAGAACTCAGCTTCGTTGGTTAGATAGACGTTATTCTGTAAAAAATCAGATCTTCTGATGTTTATTAGTAATTGTTTGTTATGAAAGGGAAACGACATTTTTCAATAAACGTCTGTACGTTACAAAACAATCGTAGATAAGCTGCCCTATAATGCACCATTTCGTATCTCTCACGGTCCTTAGGAAGCTATGTAACTGCAAATGTGGTAAAATTTTTTTCAGTTACTGCCCATCTTTAACGCAGTACATACACAACCTATTGTAAAAACTAAGTTACTAATCAATATAAACATTAATATTATCACACACCCGACATCGTATTCAGAAGTGACGCTTGCTGGCCACTATCGCTGGAGGGGATAACAAAAACGAGACGGAGTGTGGCAGCTAATATGTTAGACGGTGATATCGACTATTTTTTCTTGAGGTCGACACTGATGTGGTAGGATACCGGTCCCGGGAATTCGAAATCTTTCGAGAATGTTTTAATTTTAAGTTTGAAGTCGAATAACAAACGACGAGAGAACAACTTTCTTCGTGTGGTATAACTAAAAATTAACAATTTTCTGATTTTTTTTTCATCTTTACTTCCACTGTGAAACCTTATATATGGACAGATTTCGTGATTCCAAATCAACGTGAAATACAGTATAGATTTTAATGAATGAGTTTGCGCCGGCCGCTGTGGCCGAGCGGTTCTAGGCGCTTCAGGCCGGAACCGCGCTGCTGCTACGATGGCAGGTTCGAATCCTGCCTCGGGCATGGATGTGTGTGATGTCCTTAAGTTAGTTAGGTTTAAGTAGTTCCAAGTCTAAGGGACTGATGACTTCAGATGTTAAGTCCCATAGTGCTTAGAGCCATTTGAACCATTTTTGTAATGAGTTTGCGAGTATCAAAATATGTGACGTAAACGGTGGTATCTTTCGCTTGCATTGACTTCAATTTTTTTCATCACCAGGTAACCGTATACATTAGTATGTGGTATAAATTTCAGCTTGATACGTCTATCCATCCACGAAAACTTGAGTCTTCACAGAACAGACAGACAGTTGGACAACAAACAATCAAAAAAATAATTTTTTCGTATGATATAATTGCGAATTAACAATTTTCGCACCTGTATAAGCACGAAGTACAAGTTACGAAAAGTATTAATTCGTAATTATGTCATGAAATTCGGCAAGAAGTAAGATTTCAGAGTACATGCAAAATTTCATGATTATAGACCAAAATCAAGTACGTCATAGATTTGATGAGTGTATTTGCGAGTGTCAAAATGTACGACTTATATGGCGATATCTTTTGATTGTATTGATTTAGCAGCTTCCATTTATTGTAGAGCCAAGTATGTGACTTAAATTTCTACTTACCCGTTCCTGAGAACAATCGATGTTAATGGACGGACAGACAACTGACGACAGACAGTCAGATAGCAAATGACAATTTTTTTTCCGTGTGATATAAATACATATCCACAGTTTTCGTATTTTTTCCTTTAGTTGTACTGTGTATCCCTGCTTTTTCCCCAAATTTCATGATTGTATGTCAGTGGGGACTATCCTACGTTTAAGTTCTGATGAGTGAGATTTCGAGCATCAAGATATGTGACGTAAATGTCCTGACTTTGAAGATTCAGTTTTAACACAGATAAGGGACCGTAGGCCTCAGTATGTGACATAAATTTCACTTTCATACAACTACCTCTTCCAGAATAAAATGTTTTCTAACAGTCGGACAGACCGAGAGATGTTCAACAAAGGGATCCTACTAGGGTTACCTTCATACCGATTGAGGCACTTAACCCAAATAGCTCATTGTGAACACTGCAATCTTAATTCTGATTACAATATTTAGATTACGAAACTCTACCCAACAATCTTTTCTATTTATATACGTTATGTTGTCTTCAGCCATCCATAGTAGAATACCTCATCAAATAGATCACTGAATTCATTGTTACATTTTAGAAATATATTTTATGTATGTGGAATATACAGGGCGTCCCTCCTAAGCAGCGTCATGCGCATTTTCTCTAGCGTTTCGGCAAATATTTGCAGTTATATTGTCGCAGTGTGTATGTATCTGGAATCATCCCCAAGGTGGCCAGGGAAAGTGTTTAAACTCAGAAGAGTGTTCCTGAAGCTTCTCTGTAGCAATTATGGACGTGTGAGATGTCGTAATTTCCTGTTGGAATTGCCCAAGTCCATCGGAATGCACAATGGACATGCATGGTTGCAGGTTATCGGACAGAATCCTTACGTACGTGTCACCTGTCAGAGTCGTATCTAGACGTATCAGGGGTCCCATATCACTCTAAAAGCAAACGCCCAACACCATTACAGAGCCTCTACCAGCACGAACAGTCCCCTGGCGACATGCTAGGTCTTTGGATTCACGAGGCTGCCTTCATACCCGTACACCTCCATCCGCTAAATACAATCAGAAACGAGACTCGTCCGATCAGGCAACATGTTATTAGTCATCAACAGTATAAAGTCGGCGTTGACGGGCCCAGTCGAGGCGTAAAGATTAGTGTCTTGCAGTCACCATGGATACCGAGTGGGCCTTTGGCTCCGGTAGTCCATACCGATGACGTTTCGTTGAATAATTTGCACGCTGAACCTGTTGATAACCCAGTACTGAGCACTGCAGCAATTTGCTGAAGTGTTGCACTTCTGTCACGTTGAAAGTTTCTCTTCAGTCGTCATTGGTCCCGTTCTTTTAGGATCTTTATCCGGCTGCAGTAATTTGGATATTTGATGTTTTACCGGATTCCTGATATTTACGGTACACTCGTGAACTGGCCGTACGGAAGAATCACCACTTCATCGCAACCTAGGAAATGCTGTTTTCCATGGCTCGTGCACCACGTTCAAACTCACTTAAATCACCGGCCGCTGTGGCCGAGCGGTTCTAGCCGGTTCAGTACGGAACCGCGCTGCTGTTGCGGTCGCAGGTTCGAAACCTCCCTCGAGCATGGATCTGTGCGATGTCCTTAGGTTAGTTAGGTTTAAGTAGTTCTATGTCTAGGGGACTGATAACCTGAGCTGATAAGTCACATAGTGCTTAGAGCCATTTGAACTCACTTAAATCCTGGCAATCTTCCATTGTAGCAGCAGTAACCGATCTAACAACCTAGCCTGTCACTTGTCTTATATAGGCGTCGTCGAACGCACCGCCGTATTCAGCTGTTTATACATCTCTGTATTTGAATACGCATGCTTACACCAGTTTCTTTGGCGCTTCAGTGTACATGCTACGTTCAGAGTCAACGGAATACTTCAGTTTGTTTCTCGTTACAAACGAAATGATTTTTAAAGCGGTACTTTACGTGTCCATTAGATGAAACTGCCCCATGTCAATGGGTTGCGATGTTCGTTCTATCGATATGTATTAACAGGGACAGTAAAACACGAAGAATAACAAGTATTCCAATAGCGACAGAGGAGCGCATCTGTATGGCGTAGCAGATAGCACGGGCCAGGGCGATGCTGTCGCTGATGGAATGGTGTAATTCTCCATGTTTAACTGTCCGCATTAAAATATATCGACATAATTCATATCGCACTGGATTAATTGGGCACGTGAAGCCCCGCTTTCAGAATCATTTCGCTTGTAATGGGAAACAAACTGACGCTTTCCGCCGACACTTGGCGTTGTGTGAAATACTTGTCATTATGTGTTTGGATGACTCCACTAACACATTACAAAAACGAAATTGCAAACGTTTACCAAACCATCAGAGAAAAAGCGCCTGGCGGCTCTTAGGAGGGAATCCTGGTATATGATTATAGTATCAACTGCGTACTCTATTTTTACATTTGTATTTGCAGTTTGTCATCGCTGGGTAAAAACAGTAAATTGTAATTAGGAAAATGATTCACGTGTATTCTGTTACCATGTATCACTCCATCTTTTATCAAGTTTAGGAATCTGAAAACTACTTCCACTTCTGGTGATGATATGAAATCTCCTTACCTGTTAATCTATCATCTCTTAATTTTTCACTGTCTTGATGAGCTTCACCGGCTGTTGCAAGTTTACATTGAACGCTAACACAGTTTGAATCAGCATGTTGTTTTTCAAAATCCGTTACCATAAATTTGTTTGACGATGAAAAGCTTTAGCAAAATCTGTGAATCCGACACGACAGGGTAATCCACACTTGTTGTTGTATTGTATAATTTCGTCTACGCCTTGCAATTGGTACAGCTTGCTATATCTGTTTCTAAAATCAACTTGTTCTTCTGGTCGCTTAAAATCCGAAATTTCTTCTAATGATTGGTGATAATCTTAGAGAATATCCAATACATAATGGAAAGGAAAATGTCAGATCCGTAGTTTGCTTTCTCTGTATACTTCTTGTGAATTAGAGCGATTAGAGCATGGTTTCTGTTTCGATCATTTGTCTCTCTCGAGACATGTTTCGTTATTTTGCTAGCTGTAAGAAATGTTGCACGTGTTAATATGAAAGGTGTAACAAAACCGTACATAAAAATTTGTAGAGATATTAGAGGAGATAAAACGGAATACTTGTGCTATGTGGCACAAATGTCACAGGTCTTTCCCGTTAGCTGTCCTTAAATGGTTTGAAGTTTGACTTCCCATAGCCCAACATGCCCAGTTGTTTTTACTGATTCATATGAAACACGTTGACATCATTCTAGAAAGGATAAGCTTACTTTGCCGCTAACAGTGCCTATGTCTATGGATAATGAATAACATTATTATTGTTTACGTTGCATTATGATTACATTATAGTTTCTATTACTGTCTACAGGTTGATGGGTGTTTCCGCTCTAACCCAGTTAACTGACGTGCGTCTCATTTTCGGGGTTGCACGATGCAGCAGTTGAGGGGCAAGTAGGCTTTGGAGGTTGTTACGAAACTTCAGATTTCAAAGGCTTCGTGAAATAGGATCAAGGGGGATACTGACCAGAGTGCTAACATTTCAATTTGCTAAGTTGTTTTACAGTGAATTGTGGACAACTACCGCACCGGCTACGATCGATAACCAATGAATTAAATATCTCTAACGCTGATGTGTGGAGCATCCACCACGAGAAGGACGTGCATCCTTTCAAGCATCACAAGGCACAAGACCTTTCAGCTCATTACTTTCACTTGCATATAGAATTCTGCCAATCGTATATACTGTAAATTGTAGACATCTCTGAGTTTCAAATATCCGTTTCGTCTACTGATGAGGCTGACTTCACAGGGGAAAAAATGATTGTTAGCCACATTAGGTATGTCTGGGAGATCCAACATCGTAAGGCAACACATCTGTTCCACCATCAAGAGAGACATATCGTAAATGTGGTGGCTGGTATTTTAAGGAACATCTGATTATGGTCATAGGTTCTGTCAAACACTCTCGGTGAAGGAAATTACCTTATCTTTCTCCATGAAGTGCTACCGAAAAGCCGGTCGCTGTGACCTAGCGGTTCTAGGCGCTTCAGTCTGGAACCACGATGCTGCTACGGTCGCAGGTTCGAATCCTGCCTCGGGCATGGATGTGTGTGATATCCTTTGGTTAGTTAGGTTTAAGTAGTTCCAAGTCTAGGGAGTTGATGAGCCCAGATGTTAATTCCCATAGTGCTTAGAGCCATCTGAACCATTTCTGCTACCGAAAATACTGGAGAATTTCCCGCTAGAAGTCAGGCAAGTATTATGAGGCCAGTAGGAAGCGGTCCCATCAAGTTTGCCGTTGATGTCGGAGAATGTTAATACAATGCTATACCCAATTTTTTGAGTGAGAGTGTGGGCCCCTACCGTGGCCACCACGATCCCCCGACCTCACTCCAATAGATTTATTTTTTATTAGTTTACTGACGTTGAGCTCGAAGGGGCGACCTGTGGTGATTATTTAGGAGAAGAACGTCTTAGCCGAGATCGCTATAAAAAATTTATTGTAGATAACCGGTTTCGGGAAAATTAATTTACCAAATTCAGGTCTGTAACAAAATTAGAAGAAATGCTACGTACTGTTACACAAATTATGCAGCACTAACCCATAGAATAACCAAATGGTAACATACCGTCATACAGGTTATTACAAACATTTGGAGCCAGCAATACACAAACTCTTTCCATTGACTTTCCAGATACATAGAACACGAAATGAGCGATGCGTTGGCATGTCAAAATTAAAATTACTATGTGCGACACAATTCGCCAAAATATAGTTCCCATAACATAACAACTCTCATGACTACCAGGGCGCCACAAGACTAACTGTCAATAGCTGAGACGATCAGAACACAATCACAGCAGGCGTCGCTGCAGTACATGGGTTTTATCAGTAAAAGTCAAATACGTAGCTTAAAAATTAATCTACTGACAGAATGTACGTGTGGCAGTTGTGCTTGTGGTCATTTCCTCTCATGGATTAGCTATTGGTAGTCTTGTGGCGCTTTGGTACTTATGAGGTGTTATGTTACGGGAACGATGATTAGATTAGATTAGATTAGATTAATACTTGTTCCATAGATCATGAATACGACACTTCGTAATGATGTGGAACGTGTCAGGTTAATAAAAGATGTCTGTACAAGAAATTACATTACACAAAATATTGCATGACACTAATGATTAAGGTTTTTTTTTACTTAGTTTATATCTAAAAATTCAGCCAATGAGTAGAAGGACTTGTCATCTAGAAATTCTTTTAATTTATTTTTAAATGTTAGTTGGCTATCTGCCAGGCTTTTGATGCTGTTTGGTAGGTGCCCAAAGACTTTTGTGGCAGCATAATTTACCCCTTTCTGTGCCAAAGTCAGATTTAACCCTGCATAGTGAAGATCATCCTTTCTCCTGGTGTTATAGGTATGCACACTGCTATTACTTTTGAATTGGGTTGGATTATTATCAACAAATTTCATAAGGGAATATATATACTGTGAGGTTATTGTGAGGATCCCTAGATCCTTAAATAGATGTCTTCAGGATGACCGTGGGTGGGCTCCAGCAATTATTTTGATTACACGTTTTTGTGCAATGAATACTTTTCTACTCAACGATGAATTACCCCAGAATATGATGCCATACGAAAGCAGTGAATGAAAGTAGGCATAGTAAGCTAATTTACTGAGATTCTTATCACCAAAATTTGCAATAACCCTAATAGCATACGTAGCTGAACTCAGACGTTTCAGCAGACCATCAATGTGTGGCTTCCAGTTTAACCTCTCATCAATGGACACACCTAAAAATTTTGAAAATTCTACCTTAGCTACAGACTTCTGTTCAAAGTCTATATTTATTTGTGGAGTTGTGCCATTTACTGTACGGAACTGTATATACTGTGTTTTATCAAAATTTAAAGAGAGTCCGTTTGCTGAGAACCACTTAATAATTTTGTGAAAAACATCATTTACAATTACATCACTTAGTTCTTGGTTTTTGGATGTTATTACTATACTTGTATCATCAGCAAAAAGAACTAACTTTGCATCTTCATCAATGTGGAATGGTAAGTCATTAATGTATATCAAGAACAGTAGAGGACCTAAGACCGAACCCTGTGGGACCCCGTGCTTGATAGCACCCCAGTTTGAGGAATCAGCTGTTGTTTTAACATTACACGAACCACTTATTTCAACTTTCTGCATTCTTCCAGTTAAGTATGAATTAAACCATTTGTGCACTGCCCCACTCAAACCATAATGATTTAGCTTATCTAAAAGAATTCCATGATTTACACAATCAAAGGCCTTTGAGAGATCACAAAAAATACCAATGGGTGATGTCCGGTTATTCAGAGCATTTAATATTTGATCAGTGAAAGCATATATAGCATTTTCTGTTAAAAAGCCTTTCTGAAAACCAAACTGACATTTTGTTAGTACTTTATTTTTACAAATATGGGAGGCTACTCTTGAATACATTACTTTCTCAAAAATTTTTGATAGAGCTGTCAGAAGAGAGATTGGGCGGTAGTTGTTGGCATCCGACGTATCCCCCTTTTTATGCAATGGTTTTACAATGGCATATTTCAGTCTATCAGGGAAAACACCCTGCTCCAAAGAGCTATTACATACGTGGCTGAGAATCCTACTTATCTGTGGGGAACAAGCTTTAACTACTTTGCTGGAAATGCCATAAATTCCGTAAGAGCTTTTACTTTTCAGTGAGTTTATTATTTTACTTATTTCAGAGGGAGAGGTTGGTGGAATTACAGTTGTTTCAAACTGCGCAGGTATGGCCTCTTCTATTAATAGCCTTGCCTCTTCTAGTGAAGATCTAGCTCCTATTTTCTCCACAACATTTAAAAAATGATTATTCAAAATATTTTCAATTTCTGATTGTTTGTTGATGCACTTGTCATTCAGTTTTATTGCACTAAAGTCTTCCTGTGCTCTTGGTTGCCCTGTTTCCCTTTCAATAATATTCCAAATTGCTTTAATTTTATTATCAGAGTTACTGATCTCAGACATGATACACATGCTTCTGGAATTTTTAATAACTTTTCTTAGTACCGCACAATAGTTTTTATAATATTGAACAATTTCGGGGTCAGTACTCCCTCTTGCTGTTAGATACAGTTCTCTTTTACGGTTGCAAGATATTCTTATTCCTTTAGTTAGCCAAGGTTTTTTATATGTTTTCTTGGAATTATGTTTAACTATTTTCTTGGGAAAACAATTTTCAAATACCCTTAAAAATGTATTGTGAAATAAGTTATATTTCAAGTTTGCATCGGGTTCCTTATACACTTCATCCCAGTCTAGCTGCTGTAGGCTTTCCCTAAAGTTTGCAATATTTATATTGTTAATTGAACGCACTGCTTTGAAAGTCTCATTTTTTATACTGCATGGAGCTATGTCATGTACTGTAACAAGCTGTGCACTATGATCTGAAAGACCATTCTCAGCAGGATAAGCATTTATGTCCTTAAACTTATCTTGGTCTGTAAAAAAGTTATCTATCAATGTACTGCTGTTCTTTGTTATCCGAGTAGGAAAATCAATGAAGGAGCTCAAATTGAAAGAACTGAGTAATACTAAAAGGTCATTCTTCCTATTACACTCTTTCAGGGAATCAACATTGAAATCCCCACAAATGATAATTTGCTTCCCCCTGTCTGACAGATAGCACAACAAAGCATCCAAGTTTTCTAGAAATAGCTGGAAATTCCCTGAGGGGGACCTATACACTGTTACAATTATGAAAGTGCCATCATTTAGTTTAAGTTCAGTGGCACATGCTTCCATATGTTGCTCTACACAAAATTTTTTAGTTTCTAAATTTTTTGCACTGTGGAAGCTTTTGACATATATGGCAACTCCTCCTCTCATCATATTATCTCTACTTACATGTGCAGCTAATTTGTACCCATTGATGCTAACCTTTTGCATATCAGTGACAATGTGATGCTCAGACAGCCATAGTATATCTATTACATTCTTGGTTTCTATATCTTCTAAACAAAGCAGAAGCTCATCAATTTTATTCTTCAATCCCCCAATATTTTGATGAAATATACTAACAGTATTTTTCACTTTACTTTTGTGAGTATCTTGAACTTTTTTAACATCTTTAGTACTTTTATTCTTCAATCCCCCAATATTTTGATGAAATATACTAACATTATTTTTCACTTTACTTTTGTGAGTATCTTGAACTTTTTTAACATCTTTAGTACTTGCCTGGCTGAGTTTCCCACTGGACACTGATCTTACACTAAAAAAGAGTTTCCACCATGAGATGTAGTTCCTCCCCCCTTTAAATTTCCTGCTATCAGCCCAGCCAGTTTACCCTTCCCTTTCCTGTTGAGGTGTAGGCCATGTCTAGTATAGTCCCACCTACAGAGTGAATCAACAGGAACCACACCAATGTGTGACCCTGCACCAGATCCAAGTAGCCGTTCCAACTCCAAATTAACTCTCCTGACAGAAGAGGTCATATGAGGTCGGTCGTGGCGCTCCAGAACCGACACAAACCCAACACTGGTATGACTGGATGCTGATGCTATATTTGCCAGGTCACACTCTATGCTGTACCCCGGATCTCTGTCAATACTGTTGCCCGGCCCACCCACAATAACCACGGTGTCTTCCTTAGTAAAACCTTTACATAGTGAACCTAAATCCTCTGTAACCTGCCCAAGTTCAGCACTAGGTTTGAAAAAACTTGTGACCTGGTAATCCAACCCTAATTCATCCTGCAGAAGTTGGCCCACACCCCTAGCATGCGAACTACCTAGCAACAAGACTTTCTTTCTCTTTGCAGACTTCCCTACATTCTTAATCAATTTGCTGCTGAAAGCTTGTTGAGCCCTGTCTACATCTACTTCTGTGAGAGGCTCATCAGTTTCTGACTGAGGCAACAGGTCAAACCTATTTTGTACATTAATAACAAAGCTGTCAGAAAAATTCTTGGCCTGTTCCTCATGCCTGTTGCCACTTCCCACCCCTGTTTACCCTTCTCCCCCCTTAACCTGCCCAGTTCTCGCCTAGCCTCATCTAACTGAGCCTGAAGGGCAGCAATTTTCCCCTCCTGTTCCACAATCTTCCTATCTCTACTGCATAGCCTACAGAACCACTGATGAGTCTCGCTCATTTTCCGAATTCCCACGCCACTACAGTCGCCCCAATGAAAAAAGTTACTACATCCATCACACCAGACTCCGGAGCTAACGATCCTACGGCACGTCAGGCACTTTACACTCATGGTACAAATCGATTTTAGTGACAGAAAGATAATTAAGTTACCGGAAAACAATGAAAATACGTGTACGAAAAATTAGGCCTACTCGCGACTATGTAAACAGTGGTTCAGAAGTTTTTTACTGGAAATTACTTAAGAGATGACGATACTCTACAGGTATAAAGGGGCAGCAAACGTATTTAGCACACTAAACTATCAGTAAATGCACTTAAGATTGCGGTATGAAGTTTAATCTGAAAACTCAAAAGTTCGGCCTGGCCGCGATATGTAAACAAAACGAACTTTACGTGATTACTGTGAAAATACGCGAGTAAGACAAAAACCTTTAATGGTACGCTTGCAGAGCACTATAATTAACGTAATAAATTAGTTTAAAGTGTTAAAAAACTGTTTATTACTACTTAAATTACTTATCATGTACAAGAGCTGTGACTCAGACGTCCGTGTAGCAGGCGCAGGGCTACCAACTAGATGTTTTAGTGAATTGCGATGTACATAGTAATTTTAATTTTGAAGTGCCAATTCATCGCTCAAAATGTTCAAATGTGTGTGAGATCTTCTGGGACTTAACTGCTAAGGTCATCAGTCTCCACGCTTACAGGCTACTTAACCTAAATTATCCTAAGGACAAACACACACACCGATGCCCGAGGGAGGACTCGAACCTCCGCCGGGACCAGCCGCACAGTCCATGACAGTAGCGCCTTCGACCGTTCGGCATGCATCACACATTTCATGTTTTATGTACCTGGTAATCCAATGGAGAGATTTTGTGTGTAGGTGGCTCAAGATGTTTGTAATAACCTCTGTGAAGGTATGTTTGGTTATTCTATGGGTTAGTGATGCATAGTTTTTGTAACAGTTTGTAGCACTTCTCGTAATTTTTCTAGAGATCTGAAGATAGTAACTTAGTTTTACCAAAACCGATTATCTACACTAAAGTTGTTTTTTTTATAGTGATCTCGGTTAAGAAGCATTTCTTCTCGTAAGATTTTTGTTTGTGTTGGGAGATCAAGCGTTTGGCGTATGAGATGCCGATAGACACTCCAGAACAGGAGTCTGCCCGTTTGACTGTACCCATAAAGGATCGTACACACACTTACCAACGGGCTGTTCACTGTGCCATATTACTACTAAACCTGAGGGGGCTTCGGTGGGGAGCTTCCCTTGTGAGTAAACTGAGTCGAGGCCTGTATAGCTGCATACAAAATCGGTCTGTCGGTCACTTGGTGCGTTTATTCGTGGAATTAATTGTTGTTTTGAGCATGTTACACAATCATTAGCACGCAAATGCGTGTTGTGCAATAATGTAAACGGACGACATTTTCAGCGACGTCTCTAAAACATCCATCACGAGGCACTGTGGCACCGCCTCTGAATATCACTAGCGTCACATCTTCCTGGGATCTCTGGTGAGAGAAAGATACGCCTGTGACACTTTTGTTGCGTAAGAAATTGTTTATTTCTATTTTCTCCAAAACCCCTAAAACTCTGTATATGTAGTCCTTTTTTACAGTTTATACATTCATGCGGTAAAACATTATGACCACTTGTTTTATGGCGTGTTTATCCACTTTTGGAACACTTTACAGAAGCGATTCTACGTGGCATGCATTCGATAAATAATTGGTAGTTTCGGAGGTACGTGGCATCTGAAGTCTATGAATAAGTGACGCAGTACCCGAAAATTGTGATTCGTCGATTTGTGGACGCGGACCTGTCACCCAACAGCGTCCTAGATGTGTTCCATTGGGTTCAGAATGGGCGAATGTTCAAGATGTCAACGTGTGTGCATTGCCGTACGCTTGAAACCACTGCAGCACAATTCTGGCCTTGTGATACGGGCAGTTATCCTACTGGAAGATCCACCGCTATTGGGGAAGACATGAAACATGAAGGAATGCAAATGGTCTTAAATAATGTTCACGTGCGCCACAGTTGTCATGGTGCCTTCGATTAATACCACAGGCTCCTTGGAAACCCAGATGAACTTCCCACTGGCACGATTGTACCTACATAGGCCCGAGTCCGTGGAAAGTTGCTTTTTTTTTTTCAAGCAGCTGTACGTTTGAATGATGGCGTATCCAGACACGCTCATCGACCTGGTGTAACATAAACGTGACTCATCCGACCAGATGACAAGTTTTCACTGATCCCCTGCCCACTGCCATCTTACCTGATGATATCGTTTGGTCAACACTGGAACACATAGGGATTTGCCCCCCGATCTGCTACAGATCGTCGTCCATCCGTCTTTCAGGAAATCCTCTGACCTGTCGTGAGCGTCCAACCGACCAGCTTCGCCGTTTCCGAGAAGTTCACTCAAAATATTGAGCCTTTGTCAGAGTAGCTTTTGTTAGTGGATTTCCGCATTATCGTCGCTGTAGTGATTCGTCTCTGCTCCGCTCCTCACAGCCTCAAGTACAAGCAGTGGTATAGGGCGCACTGAATCTGGGCAGTACTCATAATTTTTTGCCTCGGCCGTGTAAGTTCGCTACATCGCACTTGCCAGCGCCTGCAATATCTTTATTTGGCAAATCCGAAACTTGATTCTTCAGCTACATTTCAGCAACGTTACGTGTAGAAATTCTTCAAGTTCATATGTGGGAAAGAGCAAACCAGTGCTTAACAGTATTGGGAATAAACAGCCTTGGTTGCAATTTTAGTTTTTTATTTTTCAACCACGCGTTTCGCCTTATTTACGCGTCTTCCGGTTATCTTAGTTTGGTATTTCTTAGAAGTGTAGTCAGTGTAGCCAAAGGGGATCGTCGAATATATAGCAGGCCATCATAGCCTTCGTTATAAACAGTAAAAACTTTTCTTATTCTGTGAACGGGAACGCGTTATGCAGGTCTTGGTGTTACTCGTGTCCATCTAGAAAAGATTTTACTGAGTTTAACGAAGGCAATGTTGGCCTGATATATTCGACGATGCCCTTTGGCTACACTGACTAAAGGATCCTTCTAAGAAATACCAAATAAGGATAACCTGAAAATGCCTAAATAAGGCGAAACGCGTAGTTGAAAAATAAAAAAATAAAATTGCAACCACGACTGTTTTTATACCAATAACGTTAATGTCTCTGAGCACTATGAGACTTAACATCTTAGGTCATAAGTCCCCTAGAACGTAGAACTACTTAAACCTAACTAACCTAAGAACATCACACGCATCCATGCCCGAGGCAGGATTTGAACCTGCGACCGTAGCAGTCCCGCGGTTCCGGACTGCAGCGCCTAGAACCGCACGGCCACCGCGGCCGGCCAATAACGTTACATGTGTGTAGGAACGCTGAAATCAAACGAATACTGCAGAAACTACACTATCCAGTCAGAAACTGACCACTTGTCAAAAGCCTAAATTACAAAATTTTGCAGCGCGAGACGTGGAGGGAGAGAGCCAGTACGTTTTTGGAATGTACCGACAGCAAATCATGACGACTCCAGTTTTCTGGCCAGCTGCGCTAGATTTCTCTGTTGAAGATCCCTGGCACGAACAGCCAAATCGAGATGGGTCCAAAGATTTTCAGATTGGTCTTAAATCCGGGGAGTTTGGTGACCAGGGGAGAACGGTAAACCCATTCTGGTGATCTTCGAACCATGCGTGTACATTGCGAGCTGCTGGTCACATCGCATTGGCCTGCAGGGTAGATGACATCGTACTGAGGAAAAGAAAACTGCATCCCCACAATGTTATAGTTCTGGGTAGAGATTTTAATTTGCTGGATATAGACTGGGAGACTCAAACGTTCATAACGGGTGGCAGGGATAAAGAATCCAGTAAATTTTTTAAAAGTGCTTTATCTGAAAACTACCTTGAGCAGTTAAACAGAGAACCGACTCGTGGCGATAACAAATTAGACCTCCTGGTGACAAACAGAGCCGAACTATTTGAAACAGTTAACCCAGAACAGGGAATCAGCGATCATAAAGTGGTTACTGCATCGATGATTTCAGCCGTAAATAGAAATATTAAAAAAGGTAGGAAGATTTTACTGTTTAGCAAAAGTGACAAAAAGCAGATTACAGAGTACCTGACGGCTCAACACAAAAGTTTTGTCTCGAGTACAGATAGCGTTGATGATCAGTGGATAAAGTTCAAAATCATCGTACAATATGCGTTAGATGAGTATGTGCCAAGCAGGATCGTAAGAGATGAAAAAGAGCCACCGTGGTACAACAACAGAGTTAGAAAACTGCTGCGGAAGCAAAGGGAACTTCACAGCAAACATAAACATAGCCAAACCCTTGCAGACAAACAAAAATTGCGCGAAGCGAAATGTAGTGTGAGGAGGGCTATGCGAGGGGCGTTCAATGAATTCGAAAGTAAAGTTCTATGTACTGACTTGGCAGAAAATCCTAAGAAATTTTGGTCTTATATCAAAGCGGTAGATGGATCAAAACAAAATGTCCAGACACTCTGTGACCAAAATTGTATTGAAACAGAGACTGACAGAATAAAGGCCGAAATACTAAATGTCTTTTTCCAAAGCTGTTTCACAGAGGAAGACTGCACTGTAGTTCCTTCTCTGGCTTCTCGCACAGATGACAAAATGGTAGATTTCGAAATAGACGACAGAGGGATAGAGAAACAATTAAAATCGCCCAAAAGAGGAAAGGTCGCTGAACCTGATGGGATACCAGTTCGATTTTACACAGAGTACCCGAAGGAACTTGCCCCCCTTCTTGCAGCGGTGTACCGTAGATCTCTAGAAGAGCTTAGCGTTCCAAAGGATTGGAAAATCAGAGAGATTAGAGCCCACACAGAAGCATACCGACAATCCTTCTTTCCACGAACAATACGAGACTGGAATAGAAGGGAGAACCGATAGAGGTACTCAATGTATCCTCCGCCACACACCATCAGGTGGCCTGCGGAGTATGGATGTAGATGCAGATGTAGGGACGGATATGGTTCCCAAGGATACATGTGTACTTGTGTCGATCCATCGTGCGTTCGAGAATGACGAGATTACACAGGGAATGCCACGGAAACATTCCCGAGACCATAACGCTCCCTCCTGGTGTCAGGGTGTTGGCTTCCAGGCGTTTCACTTCAAACTGGCCAACAGCCATCTGTCCGATGGGGCATAATACGTGATTCATCTGAAAAGCCCACCTGTCGCTGCTCAGCGCACATCCAGTTGTGGTACTGGCGTGCAATTTCCAGCCTTTCCTTGCCGATGAACAGCAGTCAGCGTGGGTGCATGAACCAGGCACCTTTTACGGAGGCCTATATGCAGCAACGTTCGCTGAACGTTCGACGAGCAGACACTGTCGTTAGCCGCTTGGTTCATCTGGGCGGTTAGTTGCTCAACAGTTGTACGTCTATTCGCCCGTACACATCTCAGCAGCCGTCGACCACCCCTGTGATCTATGGTCCGCGGTTCACAATAGTTGCCTCGGCGCCAGTTTTGGATAGCGCCGTTTTGACATGCACGGTATGCTTTACGGTGGACGTTTGAAACGTCCGTGCGAAGTAAGAGATGGCACCACTGGCCATGTTTAGTTAGTAGTATCCTTCCAAAGAACGCACACCAAGTTTCAGCCATATTGGTCCATTTCTTTGTGTTTGGCATTCGTGTGAATCAAGGAAGTCGAGTGATTGTCAAAAATTGGACGAAAAAGAATTTAGTGTGAAGATTAAACATTACTTTATGAAAGCCAAAACGCCTGAGGAGACTAAAGAGAAGCTTGATAAACAGTACGGTGACTCTGCACCTTCGATTAAAACAGTTTGTAAGTGGTTTCAAAATTTTAGGAGTGGCCATATGTGCACAAGTGATGCTGAACGTTCTGGACGCCCTGTGGAGGTTACGACTCCAGAAATCAGTGATAAAAATCCATGATATGGTGATGGATGACAGAAGAGTTAAGGTGCGTGAGATTGCTGGTGCTGTGGGCATCTCGAATGAACAGGTACATAAGATTTTTCATAAATATTTGGACCTGAGAAAGCTATCCGCAAGATGGGTTCCGCGATTGCTCACGCTTGACCAAAAATGGAATCGTGTGAAGTGTTGCAAGGATTGTTTTCAGCTGTTCAGGAAGAATCCGCAGGACTTCAAGCGTCGTTAGGTCACTGTTGATGAAACATGGATACATTACTATACTCCTGAGACGAAACAACAATCTAAACAATGGGTTACCAAGGGAGAATCTGCACCAAAAAAGGCGATGGTGAAGACCACTCCTTCGGCCGAAAAGGTTATAGCAACTGTGTTTTGGGGATTCGCAAGGGATAATCCTCACCGACTATCTGGATAAGGGTAAAACTATTACAGGTTCATATTATCCATCGTTATTGGATCGTTTGAAAACCGAGCAGCAAGAAAAACGCCGGCGATTGGACCGAAAAAAGACTTTTTACATCACGACAATACACCAGAACATACCTTAGTAGTTGTGGTCGCAAAATTAGTGGAAATAGGATTCCAACTCGTTTCATATCTCCCCCTATTCTCTCGACTTGGCTTCCTCGGACTACTATTTGCTCCCCAATTTGAAGAAATGGCTGGCGGGACATGGATTTTATTCAAACGAGAAGGTGATTACAGCAACGAATAGCTATTTTAAGACTTGGACAATTCTTATTATTCGGAAGTGATCAAAAAATTATAACAGCGTTTGACAAAGTGTATAAGTCTAAAACGAGACAATGTCGAAAAATAAAAAAGGTTTATCCCAAACACGTAAGTAGTTTTTATTTTTGCACGAACTTTTCAAACGCCCCTCGTAACTACGGGGGCACGCGAAGAATTTAAAAACCTAGCCGTTTCGGAAATGCTTCCACCCTTGCTCCAAAAACCAATGATCACGCAATTTTGGACGTTAGGTACTCGTTGCGTTTCCGCATTTAGCCGCGTCCCCCCCCTCCCCCCCCTCCCGACACACGTAGTATACCGTCCGCTGTTAGTGGTGGCACTTGCCTTCTGCGAGTGATTATTGCACCTTGACGTCGAATACGGGCAGTGGTGACATTAATGTGACCGTACAGTGTATTCGTCTGCATTGCACTTGGGTCCGTAGCTAAAGTAGCCGCTCATATGTCGTCTGTTGTAATACGGTTCACTTTAAAAGAAACCAGTCTTACTTTGAAAAGCTCACGTTCATCTGCCACAATTACAACTGAGTACCTATACTGTACACTGTAAGCTCCGTACTTCTAAAAAAAAATGCCGCGCGCACACTTTCCATTAACCCCATCATAAAGTTTTGCTTCTTTAGAAGTCCCTTATTGTACAGTTAACATTCCGAGGATAGAGGCATTTTTATTCACGTCAAGGAGAATTTAGCATCCTCTTTGGTGTTTCTACTTTCCTTACCTTTCAGTTTTCTTTCGTTCTTTTTCGTGAGATTCCGGTGAATACTGCGCATGCCAGAAGCGTCACAATTGCCGGAATTTGAAGTATGTTTCTTTGAAGCAAACGTTCCGTCTTTTTCTTTCTAACTACAGCATTCAGGAAAAAGAATTTCTTCGTATAGAGCACAGAATCTAATAACAACCGAAAGAGTAGCAAGTGCTGAAGCCGTAGATGACGAAGCTTTTCTCGCATTTACCTCAGCAGAAAACTTTCTTATATCTGAGTCAAGAAATTTGAAGAAGCCTCTTTTTAGTCTTTTATTGTTAAATGTCTTGTTAGTCTCTGACACAGTTTCTTTATTGTATAATAAATTGCAAAATAATAAATTGCCCTTCACGGAGTGTGTCATTACGACTTTTTGAAAACGTTCAAATTGAGATGAGTTTTTCATCTAAAAAGCGCGTTCATGTGTGTGTGTGTGTGTGTGTGTGTGTGTGTGTGTGTGTGTGTGTTCCGCCTCAGCTATTAAGTTCACAAAGCACTTTCAATCGAACATTTACATTTATGATTTAGTGCAAAAAAATGTGTGTGAAGTCTTATGGGACTTAACTGATAAGGTCATCAGTCCCTAAGCTTACACACTACTTAACCGAAATTATCCTAAGGACAAACACGCACCCATGCCCGAGGGAGGACTCGAACCTTCGCCGGGACGATTTAATGCAGGGAAGCTATTATTGTCAGGCAAGACTCGTATTGGTTGGGGAAGGCATGGAAAGGCGTTCAGATATAAGGATAACTTTGAAACACATGACGCGGTTTCAATCAAAAAGTCAGGAAAGAGATAATGTTAATATAAGAGTCCCTAGCGCACATACCGGATCGAGCAGCAAAATAACGAAACTTCCTCTTTCCGGAAAAACAGTTACGTGCGCTAAATACAATGCCTATCGAAGTAGTTACTTGTTCCCTTCACATTTAGGTCTTCAGCGTTTTGCTCAAAGCCTCTGAGATTTCAAGAGATGTCTGCGAGGGGGAAACAAATTGAAGTTCAGCCTGTTTACGTGTTCCTTTGAGATAAGGCAAATTCATCTATGTTAGAGCATTGCTAAACAAGCACAAATCATTCCTCGTATATGAAACCAGTCCACATGACCGCCTAACACAGATTACTCGACTAACCACTAGAGTGCTACTACATTTCGGAAACAGTTGAAAATCTCAAAATAAATCGAAATATCAATGGAATTAAATAGCACTGTAACTTTCGATGCCGGCCGTATCATTACCAACGACTTTTCATATCACAGGTCTACAATACGCACGGTGTCGATCACTCGATCGTAGGAGAAAGTCGATTTGCACGCCGACCTGTCAGTTCACACGATGCATCTTTGTCGAATGCGAAAATGCAGGGACCACTTACCAAGACGGGAAGACCTTGACTGAAGTCATCCAACGGGAACGCAAAGCACGTGTAAGTTCGGTTGGTTCCAGCATGT
Source organism: Schistocerca gregaria (assembly GCF_023897955.1). Taxonomy (NCBI): domain Eukaryota; kingdom Metazoa; phylum Arthropoda; class Insecta; order Orthoptera; family Acrididae; genus Schistocerca; species Schistocerca gregaria. Next base: position 407,083,373 of record NC_064927.1, on the reverse strand, counting down.
CGTATTCAGCATTTCTCGTCCCGCCTTCGGCCTTGGCGTCACACTGGTAACAAGTAGTAGCTCTGACAATTGTTTCGTGTCCAAGATGGAATCTATTGTCCACAATGTTTCTATATAAACGATGAAATGCATATAGCCGCGTGTTTTGCATTTGCTTTACCACAAAGTACGTTCATAATATTACTAGGTTCTGACAAAGGCGCCACCCTCTGGTGTTGCTATTCATGTGGAAGTTTCGTGCTAAATGAGGGTTTTTGTTCGTCCTTTATATTTGCTTTCTGGCAAGTAGTGATCCGAAGTACATCAGTGGTAGGCTTCTGTAGCCCCAGGTGACGTGCAGGCAGCACTTATTCCTTTAAATGATTTTTTTTAATATGCTGCAGAATGTTGGTTGTACGGCATATTTGCAACATGCAGCACTGAAAACATTTATAGTCTATTTCCTATATATATTCAAAGCCGCCAGGGCCTAATTATGAATTTAACTTCCTTGTGAATTATAAGGGATTTCAATTTAATTTGCATAAAGAGATTCATTATCTTACAATAGTTTTCTTGATTTCTCAGTTCCACTGCGTGTAACAATATCCTTGTTGGAAGTTCAGAACTTGGTTTCGTGGGACAACGTTTTCTTGTAATATACACCATGACTTAGCTGATATGCTTCAGGTGACGCTAACAATATCGTAACGGTAACATCATAAGCTAGACTATATTTTGAATCGCAAATGAAATAACCAGGCGACTGCCGGCTGATGTGACCGAGCGGTTCTAGGCGCTTCAGTCTGGAACAGCGCGACCGCTCCGGTCGCAGGTTGGAATCCTGCCTCGGGCATGGATGTGTGTGATGTACTTAGGTTAGCTAGGTTTAAGTAGTTCTAAGTTCTAGGGGACTGATGACCTCAGATGATAGTTCCATAGTGCTCAGAGCCATTTGAACCATTTTTTTGGCCCGCATCTGGTGATCGTGCGGTAGCATTCTCGCTACCCACGCCCGGGTTCCCGGGTTCGATTCCCGGCGGGGTCAGGGATTTTCTCTGCCTCGTAATGGCTGGGTGTTGTGTGACGTCCTTAGGTTAGTTAGGTTTAAGTAGTTCTAAGTTCTAGGGGACTGATGACCATAGATGTTAAGTCCCATAGTGCTCAGAGCCTTTTGAACCATTTTTTTGAACCAGGCGATTTCGACAATTTACTGCATCTAAACGGCAAGTAAAAGGAACATTTATCTGGAAGAAAACGAAAGCTGTCAAATTGTAGTGGACAGCGGTGTACGCAGTGTGAATTTAACAAAAATGTAAAGTGTTTGAAGCTAATAAACTTGAAATATATCAGAAGTAAATCTAACCGCTATCCGTAAGGATAAATGTAACCATATACGCAAAAGAAAACTAACTTAGTATCGTAAAAAAGATGTAAAATTGTACCATAGACAGTTACAATCAGAAAAACTAAAAAATAAAAAGAGTTACTTAACATACAGGAAAATATCGATAAATTCACACAGCATTAGAATCCCAGTCAAATGAGGAGATGAGTAATTCTTGAGGGTATTTTGTTATGTCGCTGCAAATACATAAATGCGTTTTTTTTCACCAGATGCGTTTCGCCTTATTGAAGTAAAGCGTCATCAGTGGTCTGTAATTGTGTTATTTACAATTGCATTTGCTTTTAGATCGAAGAACAGTTCGTTAAGAGTAAGTTGAGTTGTACTTACGGTGATTTTCGGTTGATCACGCATTTTTGTTGTTGCAACGGCAGAACAAAATACCCTCAAGGAATATAAAACAATTACGGACACTATGGCCACACAAATGAAGAATTTGAGGAGATGAGTATTTTTCTTCTCGTGCATAGCTGAGATTTAAAAAATAATTTCTCTAGAAACAATCAAAAACGCCGTACAGAAATTAAATTCAAAATACGCCCCAAGCAGCGACATCACAAAGGCCATTATGTTTGTCAGAAGTCAAATCCGACGTTAATATTGCAAATTCCAGATCAAGCTCACTGTTCGATTCCACTCGTCCGCTTTGACCAGTGACATCCCACGTGACGTCATGAGTTTATGTTGCGATGGATGTAAGTTGATAATTATTATATGTTATCTGTGATTGTATTAGTAACCGGTGTAAACTATGCTATTCGTTACAAGGTGCGAGCATAGATTAATTTTTTTTTCCAGAGAATCGATTAGCGATCATATGTATTTATTATCTCGGTTCTTTTTTTTAGCGTTGACGGACTCTTCTGGTGGATGTCTTTGTTTCTGATGTGGTTTGTAGTTGTGGTTCAATTGAATGGGATCAAGTGTTGGGTAGTAACCGGCTATTTATTTGTTTTCGGTTTTTGAGCTGTTAGTCTTCGTCTGCAGTTTGTTGGTTGGTAAGTGTGTTATTATTACCTTTTTTTATTCATTGTGAGATTGTAGTTTGTGTATAGAGTGAGAAAACAGGATGACCGAATGCGGGTTTGAACCGTCGTCCTCCCGAATGCGAGTCCAGTGTGGTAACCACTGCACCACGCCTCTCAGTGGTGTTTTGTGTGCTTAGACTGTGGTCCTTTTATTTCTCTTAAGAAATGATAGGTGTGGAAGGCTATGAACACATTTTACAGCATTGGGTACTGGGTATAGCGGACGAAGAGGTTGGAGACGATGATTGTTTTACCAGCATCACGACGTATTGTGACATGAAGCAGTATCCGTGAGACAATAGTTTTTGGACAATAAGTTTCCTGAAATGGACTCGCCTTGTCAGCATCCCCAACTTAATCCAGTAGAACGCCTTTGGGATGAGTTGGAACGTCGACTTCGCTCCAGACGGCAGAGTCCAACATCACTACAGTTTCTAGTATAAAGTCTAGAGGAAGAATGCGCTACCATTCCTCCATAGACACTCCGACCCATCACAACAAAGTTCAAGTCTTCATACGGACTCACCCCATACTAATGTTCACCAGTAGGTGTCTGGATACTTTTGTTCATAGAGTTTTTGTTGCTATCCACTATACCATGTCGTCCATGCAACAATGGTCCTCATGATAGATACATTGGCGCTTGTGGATGAAGCGTAAAGTTCAGCTTAGTAACAAGGTCCGACCACTGGCTGTATGGCGGATCTCTCTACGTGACAAAGAGCCCTGTGATCGCTCACGTCGATGCTGTTTGAACGTCCGCCCATAAACCCAGTGTGCACAGTGTCACTCTCACAGAGATCAGCAGTAAAGCGCGGACCACGGCAGCAGTGGGCGTTAACGCAGTGGGCGGGGCTACCTACACCTTGCTTGCGCTTCACTTGCCGGTATAGGGCAGCACGGTCCATGAGTCTGCGCGTCAGCCATCATCTGATGTGCATAAAGAAGCAGCGGCTGATGTCACATGGACCTAAACTGTAGTTCTTTCGGGTACTGCTTCATACCTCATTCCGAAGCTCTTAACGTGATAGGATACTCGTTAAATCACTGGACCCGAATTTCGGAGGAGTGACAAAGCCTCCTTCCTGAGTTAGGTTTTCTGTCATTCCCCTCCCACCTTGTGCAGCAGGCTTACTACTCACCCTCTGTCGAGTACTATAGTAGTAGTGAAAAGTTCTTCAGACCTTTCGTGGCGTCGCGCGAAATAACAGTGACAGCCATGGCCAGCATCCACGCACTCTTGGGGAATTGCTGGACGCGGGACGATCTACACGATGTGCTCCTCTGCTAATTTAATAGGAAACGTTTATTGTCGAATCCGAATTAATTCTCTGTACCAGAGATTCCTAATCGTTTTAGCTGTGCGGACCATCTATTTGATAAAAGTAGCTTAAGGGTCCCATTAATTAAATATACAAGTAAGAAAAAATATTAGCACCCACAAATAGACATCTGAGTGATGTATGTAAGTGCACATATGTCAGTCGGCCTAATTAGTAAAACACATTATGCAAGTAGGATTGAAAAATACACTGCTTGACAATTCCTAAGGAGCAGGAATATTATTGGACAGGAATAATCACAGGCAATGATGGACAACGTGAAAAACAGTACATACATAATAGTTGTGGAGTGACATATTTATAATGAAAAATGGTACGGATTTCAGCACACGGGAAAGCAGGGTAATAGACACAAATAATGTGCATCTTTGATACAAGTCAGACTCCCAGCATAAAGGTTGATATGGGACTCTCGGTAAGGGATCTATTTTTCTTAGTCACTGATGAATATTTTGCGTCTGTAATCCGGGTTGGGTACCAGACAGCTGAGGAATATTGTTCCACTCCACTTTCAAGGCTGTTCATTCTTTCACGGTTTGATGAGAAGGCATTCGTTGAGAAACGTCTGCCAGCACCATCCCAGACATGCTCTTCAGGGCTTAGGTCAAGGGAGTACGCAGGCCATTCCATATGTTAAATATCTTCATTTTCTTCTGTGCCCGACATCTCAGCCGTCCTGTGTTGGCGCGCAGTGTCATCTATAAACAGAAAATCAGGACATTGTAGAGAATAATCTGCTTACGATACTGCAGCGCCATAATGGTATCTCGGGGAAGGGAGTGCAATGGTTTTCGACCACTGTACATAATGCGCACCATAACGTCTAGGCCATAGCGATGACGTTCCCAAACATTCTGTGTGTTGTGTTGGCAGAAGAGCCAACACCGTGTTACTAGTGAAGGCCGAAATGCACGCGTTCAAGCTTATGCAGGCTGCCGTGAGGCGGGAAGAACTATACTGACGTTAGGTCTGGAACATGACAAGGAATTAGAATTCAGAAAGCGGACGTAATTAGTTTGATACTTAACTTTAATCCATTAAAGATGAACGTCGCTCTTGACGGTACACGATTCACAATATTATCTGTTCAGAATACATTGTTGTTGTTGTGGTCTTCTGTCCTGAGACTGGTTTGATGCAGCTATCCATGCTACTCTATCCTGTGCAAGCTTCTTCATCTCCCAGTACCTACTGCAACCTACATCCTTCTGAATCTGCTTAGTGTATTCATCTCTTGTTCTCCCTCTACGATTTATACCCTTTACACTGCCCTCCAATACTAAATTGGTGATTCCTTGATGCCTCAGAACATGTCCTACCAACCGATCCCTTCTTCTGGTCAAGTTGTGATACAACCTTCTCTTCTCCCCAATCCTATTCAATACTTCCTCATTAGTTATGTGATCTACCCATCTAATCTTCAGCATTCTTCTGTAGCACCACATTTCGAAAGCTTCTATTCTCTTCTTGTCCAAACTAGTTATCGTCCATGTTTCACTTCCATACATGGCTACACTCCATACAAATACTTTCAGTAATGACTTCCTGACACTTAAATCTATACTCAATGTTAACAAATTTCTCTTCTTCAGAAACCCTTACCTTGCCATTGCCAGTCTACATTTTATATCCTCTCTACTTCGACCATCGTCAGTTATTTTGCTCCCCAAATAGCAAAACTCCTTTACTACTTCAAGTGTGTCATTTCCGAATCTAATTCCCGCACCATCATCCGACTTAATTCGACTACATTCCATTATCATTATGATGTTTATCATATATCCTCCTTTCAAGACACTGTCCATTCCGTCCAACTGCTCTTCCATGTCCTTTGCTGTCTCTGATAGAATTACAATGTCATCGGCGAACTTCAAAGTTTTTATTTCTTCTCCGTGCATTTTAATACCTACTCCGAATTTTTCTTTTGTTTCCTTCACTGCTTGCTGAATATGCAGATTGAATAACATCGGGGAGAGACTACAACCCTGTCATATTCCCTTCCCAAACACTACTTCCCTTTCATGCCCCTCAACTCTTATAACTGCCATCTGGTTTCTGTACAAATTGTAAATAGCCTTTCGCTCCCTGTATTTTACCCCTGCCACCGTCAGAATTTGAAAGAGAGTATTCCAGTCAACATTGTCAAAAGCTTTCTCTAAGTCTACATATGCTGGAAACGTAGGTTTGCCTTTCCTTAATCTAGCTTCTAAGATACGTCGTAGGGTCAGTATTGCCTCACGTGTTCCAACATTTATACGGAATCCAAACTGATCTTCCCCCAGGTCGGCTTCTACTAGTTTTTCCATTCGTCTGTGAAGAATTCGCGTTAGTATTTTGCAGCTGTGACTTATTAAACTGATAGTTCGGTAATTTTCACATCTGTCAACACCTGCTTTCTTTGGGGTTGGAATTATTATATTCTTCTTGAAGTCTGAGGGTATTTCGCCTGTTTCATACATCTTGCTCACTAGATGGTATAGTATTGTAAGTACTGGCTCTCCCAAGGCTGTCTGTAGTTCTAATGGAATGTTGTCTACTCCGGGGGCCTAGTTTTGACTCAGGTCTTTCAGTGCTCTGTCAAACTCTTCACGCAGTATCGTATCTCCCATTTCATCTTCATCTACATCCTCTTCCCTTTCCCTAATATTGTCCTCAAGTACATCGCCCTTGTATAGACCCTCTATATACTCCTTCCACCTTTCTGCTTTCCCTTCTTTGCTTAGAACTGGGTTTCCATCTGAGCTCTTGATGTTCATACAAGTGGTTCTCTTATCTCCAAAGGTCTCTTAAATTTTCCTGTAGGCAGTATCTATTTTACCCCTAGTGAGATAAGCCTCTACATTCTAACATTTGTCCTCTAGCCATCCTTGCTTAGCCATTTTGCATTTCCTGTCGATCTCATTTTTGAGATGTCTGTATTCCTTTTTGCCTGCTTCATTTACTGCATTTTTATATTTTCTCCTTTCATCAATTAAATTCAAAATTCATGACCTCTATTTGATTTTGTGTTTATAACCCTGTAGTCACCTGACCAGAAGTCTTGTTCCTCCTGCCACCGAACTTCACTAATTCCCACTATATCTAACTTTAACCTATCCATTTCCCTTTAAATTTTCTAACCTACCTGTCCTATTCAGGGATCTGACATTCCACGCTCCGATCCGTAGAACGCCAGTTTTCTTTCTCCTGATAACGACATCCTCTTGAGTAGTCCTCGCCCGGAGATCCGAATGGGGGACTATTTTACCTCCGGAATATTTTACCTAAGAGGACGCCATCATCATTTAATCATACAGTAAAGCTGCATGCCCTCGGGAAAAATTATGGCCGTAGTTTCCTCTTGCTTTCAGCCGTTCGCCGTACCAGCACAGAAAGGCCGTTTTGGTTATTGTTACAAGGCCAGATCAGTCAATCATCCAGACTGTTGTCCCTGCAACTACTGAAAAGGCTGCTGCCCCTTTTCAGGAACCACACTTTTGTCTGGCCTCTCAACAGATACCCCTCCGTTGTGGTTGCACCTACGGTACGGCTATCTGTATCGTTGAGGCATACATTATAGTAACTAAATATGCCGCCTTGCTTGGTCGTAGCAAATGGCGTAGCTGAAGGCTATGCTGAACTGTCGTCTGTGCAAATGAGAGCGTATGTAGACAGTGAACCATCGCTAGCAAAGTCGTCTGTACAACTGGGCGAGTGCTAGGGAGTCTCTCTGGACTAGACCTGCCGTGTGGCGGCGCTCGGTCTGCAATCACTGATAGTGGCGACACGCGGGACCGATGTATACTAACGGACCGCGGCTACCACTAGCAAGTGTGGTGTCCGGCGGTGACACCACACTGTGGTGTGTTGTGTGTTCCCCTCAGTATCCATACTAACTAGTGGTCAGAATCACTTGCCGTAGTGATGTGGGATTCGTCGGAGAACATCACTTTGGGCCACAGTTGCTGATCCTAATCAACACGTCCCCTACTCCAACGAACTCTTTCTGATTAACAGTCGCACAGTGGTTCTGGCAGAGAAACATGTACCGGTTGTAAGGTCTGTAACGGACTGGCTAGGAGTGAAATGTCTGTTACTTTTCGCACAAGGACTACGTATCGATCCTGTTGCGGTGCGGTGGTCCATCTGTGGCGACTGGCATGCTTTCGCTTTCCACCTTCAGCGACCTTTTTCAATCACGAGATGACACTTTTGGACACACCCCTTACTGTGACCATAGTAGTGACACTTTGACAGCCCTCCCACCGTCCAGCTGCTCGTCCACGGTCGCAAGCACTTAAGTCATGTCTTGTAGTCATATTGCCGTGCAGCAAGGAATGTCACACTAATATTTTCCGCAACCTTCACCAAACTCCATACTGCTTGAACTATCGAATGCATACACAGAATTCATGCACAGGCTTCGCTGCAGCTAATAAGTCCGACCACCTACATTGCTTTTTATTATTATTTGTTGGTTGCTCCGTACCGATTGTCGGCTATTTCGTAGCAACTGGCAGCTTTTCTTCTCTAGGGCCAGCAGCGTAATATATGTCTGGTAACGACATGATCGTTAGAGTACATACACCAGATAGCTGCTAACAGTAAGTATGCATGTTTCTTTATAAAGAAAAGGATTTTAATATATTCACTCAGGCATCACAACTGTATGAAAACTCAAAATTGAGTGCTCAATGTTAGAAAGAACGCAATGAGAATTTTATGGCATTATTTGTTGGCATAGGTTGTCGAAGAGCCCATCAAGTGCCTCTGTGCAGGTTTGTTAATTGCTGAATACTCTAGCCGAAACGTTATCCAGAACGGAAACTGTGGCGCTTTTTTGTATGCGGTTTTAGAGTCTGGTCACTTGATAGTTCATTCAACGAGCCTTCTTCACTGATGACATCAACAGTTTTTTAAGTGGTTGTTTTGGGGGAAGATACCAAACAGCGAGGTTATCGGTCTCATAGAGAGTAGGGAAGGATGGGGAAGGAAGTCTGCCGTGCCCTTTCAAAGGAACCATTCCGGCATTTGCCTGGAGCGATTTAGGAAAATCACGGAAAACCTAAATCAGAATGGCCGGACGCGGGATTGAACCGTCGTCCTTCTGAATGCGAGTCCAGTGTGCTAACCACTGCGCCACCTGGCTCGGTGTTTTTTTTTAAGTAATCTTCTTCAAAGAGATTTTTGATTCGTTGGATTTCTCCCTCAATGTCAGGTTAATAATTCCTGAAACAAGCATCAAAAGGGATTGATATTGTTACAGTAACTCTAGTAAGTACATTTATCATTCATATGAATGAAGAATAAAATGTATAATCACAGTATAAGGCAACTAATTAAAAGAAATTGTCATTATTTTCGAAATAGTAGTATTTGAAAACTTAACTATTTTCGTTAAAGTTACTGTTGAAAGAAAAATGATGTGCATAGTAGGCCGATAAAAATATTTCTAGAAAGTTGGTGAAGATACATAATTTTAAATTACCTGGCGGTGGAGACTAAAGATTTAAGGTGATCTTTCGTTGTTGTAGCTGTTGTTTTATCTATTTAGACTTGGTTGGTTTCTAGATAATTATGTATTTTGTGTAATGTGGTATTTATGTTTTGTATCACATATAAGCTTCGTTTTCTGAAGGCATTTCCTGCGCTGTCAAACCGTGTGCTTACATGAATTTGTGTTCGTTTCATTTGCGAATGACTCTGATGATGTGCGTTTTAGTATAGGTGATGTAATATACTGCTGTATCGAACTAGTTTGTGTGTTTTCTTTAGTTTCGTGTTCAACTTTTCTTTACTGTATCTTCACATCTATTTTTTGTTATTTAATTTATTGTTTGTATTTCTTTCTTTTTTAATACGGATTGTGTTCAGCCTGTGGAGTAGTGATTAGAGGGTATGTTTTCTTTTTCTAAAGATCTGCTATGTATTTGATGTAATAAATTATGATTATTGTTTAAAAAAGTAAACAGTCTCGTAACATAATGTAGGCTATAAAGAAGTGTGTGTGTGTGTGTGTGTGTGCGTGTGCGTGTGTGTGTGTGTTACTTTTTTCCTTTTAACATTCCCTCTTTTTTCAGGTGCCCCTGGCCCACAGATAATCAGTGGAACTGAAAACTGCTTAATCCCAGGTGTTACCAAGGTGAGTACGTAGATTTAGAGTGTGTGGATTGCACTATAACCGGTTAAAGTCGCAACTTCTCTTTCATAAAAATTTATTGCCACTGTTGATGTCATAACATGTGAAATGAAATAAATAAAATAGTCACGATGTTTCGGCTACAGTCATACTAGCAGACTCCACATTCATAATGGCATTTTGATCACACTCATATTAATTGAATTATTGTGTATACAACTTACACTTTTGTGTGTACGTAAATATTGACGGATCCCGAAAGAGCACCTCTCTTATTTACGCGCGAACAAGAGTAAACATTGGGAGCTGTGATTTGTATGTTTCTATCTCTTCGCAAACGGTTTGTTGTCGGATAGCTGCGTCATCACGCGCATTGATCAATATGTTTATTTACCCTTCAGTCATATTTTCCGTTAACAGAACTAAATTTGTGTATCCAGAAAGAAAATTTGTGTAGCTGAAGTCATTTCTATCATGGAAGATATCGAAAAATCTGTATTTATAGTACTGTATCAATACAAGTTGTTGTTTAAAGTTGTTGCCAAAAAACGCAAAAAGGTCATAGCAGATTACATATATCTAAAAAGTAAGTAGCCTTTGTCCGCACTTTTACTAGCGTATCTTGTAAAAATTTGAAGTAAAACGGTTACGAACATTTGAAGATTTTTGCTGACACGTTTTTCCTTGATATAGCATATATATATTAATACATTCCAGTCAAAGATTTTTCCAGTTTTTCACTTATAAGTTTACTATATATATATATGTATATATATATATAAGTTCTTGACTGATTGACTTCAGATTTATTTTTACACAATACTATAATAAACTTTCGGATGCACATAGGCTACATTTTCTCTCTCTCTCTCTCTCTCTCTTTCTCTCTCTCTCTCTAGGATAAACTTTGTCAGAAAGTTCGTGACTGATTTACTTCTAACTTTTATACGATACTCTAATAAAAATGCGGACGCAAACTACGTATTTTGTAAAATGGATGTGATGCATAAATATAAAGAGGAAACGCTGCTAGCGTAAATCTAGAAAGTTCTTAACCGACTTGTTCAAATTTTTAAACAATATCCTAATAAACATTCACAGGAACATAGACTCTATTTTTAAACAACAATGTACAAGTGTTCTGGTAAAACAAACTGCAAGAAAGAAAATGCCGTGCTCTGAAAAGGTGCTGTTCCATTTTCTTTCTAGCAGTCAGTTTCAGTTTTAAGTAGGTAGCGAGGCATTTATACCATTAGACAAATTGTTTCTCTCATATATATGATTTTTGCCCATATATATAATTTCAAACAAAAATTGTATGCCCAGCTATATACTATTTTGTTTTCTTCCTCACAGTCGGTTTTAACAGAAAACAGGAAAGCTGTGGTTACGGCGTATCGGCTTATGATTAGAACACTACCACGGAATTAGGATCTTCCGAACCTTTGTAACCCCACCCCCTTTCACATTAAAGCTGTGCGAAATACTGTCATTGAAGCTACTATCCTCACGGATCCTGCAGCAGGAGAGGGATCTCGTACTCCATATATCTATGATCCTAACTGGTTTGCCCATTAATTTTAAGCGACTTCACTTTCCACTCAAGGTTTCGTTTGCAGTAATAATAAACAAGGTTCAATATCAGAGGAATAGGGAGGGGGCAGAAGGAAGAAGAGACTGACAAAGGGAGGGGGGATGAAACGAACATACATGAAGAGGAGGAAGGAGGAAATGGACAAAGAGAGGGTGTAGAGGACATGGAGTGAGGCAGGGAGGAGGGGATGATGGATAGAAAGATGGAGGAGAAGAGGAGATGTACGAAGGGAGGGTGAGAAGGAGTTGGACAGTGCATATTTATCAGTTGTGTAGCATTGGCTGTAACTTTTTACAGGAGAAAGCACTGCTCAAAACTAGAAAGCTCTGATAGCACATGTGTTGAAACAAATGCTTGTTGAGGTAAAGGTCATTCTGTCTTGTGAGTGACACTACATGCTCCTGTAACGTAAGGTTGTCGATGAGTGTGAAATACGCCAGTACCTGTAAATGGCTCTATAGGTGGAAATTAATGAGTTGAAACTCACCTAAACGAGGAGGTCGAGCTATTGGTCATGCTCAACCATTCCATCGCTCTTTAAGCTGTTGCGTTACGTACTGTCTTACGAGGCACTGGAAAAGGAGTAAAAAGGTAAACTTCCGCGTTCTGGCTCTTGGGTCCTACCGACTGCCACGTCACGTTCCGCCAGTGGCGTCCTGGATGCGGTATTACGTGGCAAGGGGTCAGCTCCTCAGTTGGCCTCACGAAGCCGTGTGCACTCTGTCCCAGTCGTCGCACCAAGGAAACGTCCCTGGCAGTACCGGGAGTCGATCCTCGGTCCCCTGCATGTCAGTCAGGCGTGTTGACTACTCATCTGTGGAGGCGGATTAGATATCCAGGGGTGGCGCCCCGTCATAGGAAACGAATTCTGCCGTCTTCCTGAATGCGGTAACGTGCTTCAAAAGTGCAAGCAACTTGTCGCGCAGGGAATGGGGAAAGGCCATACCGTGTTGTTATTATTTTTTCAGTAAAGTGTACGCCACAAAGAGTAACTCACCCAAAACTGCAGCGTATATATTGATGTTTAAGCGAACCCGATGTAAGGCTCCTACAACCATCGAGGAGGTTCATCTGTCTACACGTGCTTATTGTGGTAATTTATTATTCTGTTCGGTGTGTATCAGTTTCATTTCATTGTTTAAAAAATCGAAGTTATGAACTGCCGATCTTCAAGGTTCCATCTTAGTATCTAGTGGCAGAACTGTAATGTGGTACGCTGACTTGGCGGATGTAGAGCCAGCACACGCTAAATTGCTTGTGGAGAATGACCATAAAATAACGTTGTTTATATCTTCAACAATTCCAGAGTCATCATCTACTCGTCACAACACTACTCCAGTTTCGGATGCGCCCTTGCCTGAAAGCTGTATTGATGATTGTGTTCGGCATATAGGACAGTTGTCTCCCAACTGACACCGTTATCTAGAATTTAGCGTGTTACCAGGGCCACCATTTAGGACTCCATAAGACTCCAATTCACTTCGCTGTTTACTTTCTACAAACACAATTGAATCATTAATCTTACTCTGGTGCCAACACAACCTAAAAACGATGTGTACGGAATGTCTGATGTAAGAGAAGGTCGTAAGAGCTACAGAGTTTGAACAAAAATATGGAAACACCCAAACGCCACGTTTTCCTGTTACGGGCACTTCTACTCTCGTGACAGCCAAGTTGAGAAACCAAGGGCCCCGTGGAATTTCTTGCTGGATCCATGTGAGTTTGATATTGCGGTCCATGTGCACTAACTTTGCCCCGTTTCTGCTTGGTTGGCGAGACTACCACGAAATTCATTGTATATCGGTGGGAACTACACTGCAGCGCCAAAGAAATTGGTATAGGCATGCGTACTGAAATACAGAGAAATGTAACCAGGCAGAATACAACGCTGTGGTCGGCAACGCCTATATGAGACAGCAAGTTCAAATGTTCAAATGTGTGTGAAATCTTATGGGACTTAACTGCTAAGGTCATCAGTCCCTAAGCTTACACACTACTTAACATAAATTATCCTAAGGACAAACACACACACTCATACCCGAGGGAGGACTCGAACCTCCGCTGGGACCAGCCGCACAGTCCATGACTGCAGCGACTAAGACCGCTCAGCTAATCCCGCGCGGCAGACAACAAGTGCCTGGCGCAGTCTCTAGATCGGTTACTGCTGCTACAATGGGGGGTTATCAAGATTTAAGCGAGTTTGAACGTGGCGTTACAAGCAGCGCACGAGCGAGGGGACACAGCATCGCCGACGTAGTGATGAAGTGGCGATTTTCGCGTACGACCACTTCACGAGTGTAGATCAGAAATCCGGTGAAACAAATCTCCGACACCGCTGTGGCCGGAGAAAGATCCTACAAGTACGGGACCAACGACGAGTGATAAGAATCGTTCGACGTGACAGAAGTGCAACCCTTCCGCAAAATTTTGCAGATTTCAATGCTGGGCCATCAACGAGTGTCAGTGTGCGAATCATTCAACGAAACATCATCGATATTGACTTTCGGAGCCGAAGGTCCACTCATGTATCCTTGATGACTGCACGAAACAAAGCTTTACGCCTCGCCTAGGCCCGTCAACACCGACATTGGGTTGTTGATGACTGGAAACGTGTTCGAACGAGTCTCGTATCAAATCCTATCGAGCGGATGGACGTGTACGGGTATGGAGGCAACCCCATGAATCCATGGATCCTGCATGCCATCACGGCACTGTTCAATCTGGTGGAGACTCTGTAATGGTGTGGATCATATGCAGATGGAGTCATGTGGAACTCCTGATATGTCTAGATAGTACTCTGATAGGTGACACGTAAGTAAGCATCCTGTCTGATCACCTGCATCCATTCATGTCCATTGTGTTCCTATGGACTTCGGCAATTCCAGCAAAACCCCAAAAGTCCAGAATTGCTACAGAGTGGCTCCAGGAACACTCTTCGAGTTTAAACTTTTCCGCTGGCTACCAGACTCCGCAAACATGAACATAATTGAACATGTCTGTGATGCCTTGCAACGTGTTCAGAAGAGTTCTCGACCTCCTCGTACTCTTACGGCTTATGGACAGTCTTGCAGGATTCATGGAGTCAGTTCCCTCCAGCACTACTTCAGATATTAATGAAGTCCCTGCCACGTCGTGTTACGGCACTTCTGCGTGCTCGCGGGGGATATACACGATATTAGGCAGCTATACCAATTTCATTCGCTGTTCTATTTTCACAGCTGATCCCCACGGTCGTTGCCCCTAATTCCAACATGTCCCGGTATCCTCTACAGATGCCCTGAAGCAACGCCTTTGCTCAGTTAAGACTGCGCATTATGTCGTGTTGCAAAGGATTTAATTTTGTACTGCAGCTGACGACGTAAAGAGGCTGTAGGGTATTCACCGAGTCAGACCATAAAAGTTGACTTGTATGTCGACAGCGTAAAGACAACTCCGCGGTTTATATCGACGCTTCATTGGGCAACACGAAAGATTGTCCACGCCCTCTTTGATTAACATGTATCCCAGAGAGACATGTATTTGTACACGTCCACCATTTACAATTTTGACAGTGTAGAGGCTCTCAATTACGGATGCTTTAGATGTAATTATTGTATACAGAACAGTAAAATTTTTGAAGACATGTCGTTTGCTTGACACCAGATGTCCTCTACTAAATTGACAGGAGGGATTTCGGTTTCTTCGACGAGTAGTCTGTGTAAGCGGCTACGTTAGATGGTCAACAGGGTAATTGAACAAAACTGATTCTTTCCATCTATTTATGAGCACTAAGTTACATTCATTTACGTTAGCATTACCAGTTTCATAGTGTGATATGCTTCGTTCGGCAGTCTCTGACTTAGGGAACCCGTGGGAGGAGAGGTACTGTATTCCCAAAATCGAATAACTTCCCTTGCCCAGACCAAAGATCGTAGCGATCTGCCGGCGAGGAGATCGCAGAAACTTGAGGGCATGCGTCACCTCAGATGCCTGCGGCTGCCTGTCGAGGAAAACAAGCACAACTCTCAAGCAACGCCACAGGCAACCGGCGTGCTGAGGCTGCCAAGCCGAGGAATCCCTGTGCTCCGTGCAACTGTTTCCTAACTCTGTCGTGTGTCAGTGTACAAGTTTCACTGCCACAACAAGACAAAAGTCTTTTATAGTTCAAACTGTTGCATGCAATTTTTCTTTCATGGTTTGATATAAACTGCCTACTCCGGCAAAAGGTAACTTTCATTTCTTTCCTTGTTCGCAACAAGTTAACACGGCGCTCAAGTCAGCAGAGTCAATCTGAAGCATCTTAGAGAACGGTGATAACGTGGGTAAACAGCATGTACAACGTTATCTCTGTATTATTCTACTAAGTAATACACCGCGGAAAGTGGACTTTTTTCTGACGTTCATTTCTTTTGCGTTCGGATTCGAATATGAATCCAAGTGCCTTTCTGACATAATCCTCTGTATTAGATTCACATCTGTCCTTGCGTTATACATATTTCTTTTACTAATGAACCGTTTCATGAAACTATATTTTATCAAAAGGAAGTAATATCCTCATGCAAAACACACGTTTTCTATGCACCAGGAAGAGACTAAAGAAACCAAAGTGTATCCTGTGTAGTCTGGATACATACACAGGGTGTTACACCTGTAAACAAAGTATTCCATATTTTGAGAAGTGGTGTTATGGACCAAAATGTCCAGTAAACATGGAATTTAAAGCGCGTACTTTAAGAGCTACACCAGTACCAGCAAATGTGGAATTTCTATTCCCTTAACCCCCCCCCCCCCCCCCCAAGAAAGATACAGAAAATGGACGGGTGTATTAGATGATTCAGCAGATTTAGCATTTCTTTGAGATTGATGTGTTGATTTTATATCTCGTATGCCTAATGATGAATGCAACCCACACGCGCCACATCGCATATTAATGTTACTGTGACGCCATGTCACCACAACAAAGAATAGTTCTGTAGTAATGAAGGTAAAGTAACAAGATTTTTTACACTTTTCATGGAGAATTAATTGCTCCTAATGGAAGGTCATTTCGGCTAGAACTTACAAATAAATACTGCATAGACATTTTGTTTTTATTGATGTTCTTCTTCAGAAAGTAGTTGTTAATCTACCTATTTCATCCTGACAGTATTTTGGTATGTAAAGAAACAGAGCACATATAAAATAAAATGGGATTTAATGAGAGCACAATTATTTCTCTGTTTTGTATCTTTGTTCATTTTATTTAGTTGCATAAGTCTTCATTCATGCTCATAGTTCTTGTTTCCAAACCAAACACCGGATGCACCTTATCCTTTGCTCTCCAGTAGGAAGGAAGAGAGATTAGGGTTTTAACGTCCTGTCGACAAAGTGGTCATTTAGACGGAACTCAAGCTCGAACTGTTACAAGGATCAGAAAGGAAATCGGCCATACCCTTTTGAAGGAATCATACCGGCATTTGCCTGGAGCGATTTAGGAAACCCTGGAAAACCTAAATCTGAATGTGTGGATGCGGATTTAACCGTCGTCCCACCCGATTGCGAGTCCAGTATGATAATAAGCACTGCGGTTGTTCTCCAGATCAGTTATGTTTGTATGGCTGGTTGCAAAAGGTATACTCGTCATCAGTGCTGTCCTTGTAATCAGTTGACACGTACTCGTACAAGATGACATCAGCTTGTGAATCTGATCTGCTTGCCTCTTACACTTTTTTGTTTTTGCAGAAAATTTCTGCATGCCATGTGGTTCCTTTACTTTCCTGTTGTTTTTGTCTAGGCTTGAGCATGAGTCAGAATTTCGAAAACACTTTTTTTATATAGAGAACTAAAGATTTGTCTTGTATGGGCTACTTGTTACAACAACGGCCTCTCCTGCAGGTGAGGAAACTGGAGTCCGTTGAACTGCAGGCTGTGATCTCAGGGTGTATAAAGCGGCAATTTAAGTGTCGCAGGTAGAGGGTCGAGAGCATGATGGCCATCCGGTGATTCCGTTGTCCCGTGTGTTGGTATCATCAGGACGTGTGATGGAACTATAGTTACTCTTTGTTCAACTAATTCAGTACATTAAGCTACTTGTTGCGTGACAACTGCAATTAAATTCACGTTATCCTATAGGCAGCGATCTGTTTATCAGTAAGATCACGAGGTACAGGTGAGCCTGACCAGTAGGGTATAGCACTGACTCCGATAAAAAATAGGAGAAGTGCATTGC
Source organism: Schistocerca gregaria (assembly GCF_023897955.1). Lineage (NCBI taxonomy): Eukaryota > Metazoa > Arthropoda > Insecta > Orthoptera > Acrididae > Schistocerca > Schistocerca gregaria. Next base: position 407,065,719 of record NC_064927.1, on the reverse strand, counting down.
AAAGACTTAACAACAGAGAATCGTTATCTGCTCGTTATCTGCGCTATCAAAATAACAAACATTATTATCTGTGTTCGTTTGTAGAGGAAGAATGAGAGTTTTTTGTTTCATTGTCTTATCGATTCTGCTGTTCTCTCTGGCGGACGTTAATTGTTCACTGTCTGTAACTGATACAATTATTTGTAGTAGAAATATAATTGTGATGAATATATACGAGATTAACAATTGTAGTGCGAGTTTTTGTCAGTAGCGAGTACCTATCCTGTATATGATTCAGTACTTCATAATTAAATGTTGCCCTGGCCATTTCTGTGTAGGCTCATTACTATAGTGACACCATGAATGACAAAAATTGTATAAGTTCTGCCAACATTTAATGCTAAAAGTATAGAAGGAATAATTTTAATAATTTGTAGATGGCGTCCTGGAATATTTTGCAGTTCATATTAGACCAGAGGTACAGTTTCTGTTAATAACAATATCAATGAATGCTTACGCTGCCATTGCAAATAGGCAGCTGTCCTGGAGCATCAAGCCCCACAGAGAAAATTAATTAAAAATTGATTAAATGTACTATCGCGTAATATTAAGAAAGGATTTTTAATCAATCGTGGGTAAGACTGATGTCTTCGCATTGGGATATGTATGCTATTGTTGGTGATAGCGCCCTGGGAAAAATCAGCCGTGGCTTTTAACAAACATAAAAGAGAAAATATTTATTATTTATATTTTTCAAAACCGTTTCCTACAATAATAATAACGGCACAGTTTTCGTTGTATGAAGAATTCAATAGTAACCATTTAATTAATCAATCGTTACGCGATAAGGGATATGTTTGTCTCTCAGCCGTAATCTGACACTGTCCTGAAAATGCTGTTTTGACTTAATGTACAATCATTATTTGGAGTGGATCGACGTCCCTTTTATCGTTCAACCTTCTGAGGTTACAGAATTTCGAACGGACCCATGAAAGCCTCATCTAAGATAGTAACACGTTTGGAATAAGATGGGAAGAAGATAATGAGTACTCCATTATCTCATTATCTCATGCCACTAAAATCGTTTCCATGTTCCTTTAAACGCAGTAATACCCATCCAAAATTGAAACCGTTGATTCTTCTTCGGTTCGTTTAACGTTTGATATAAAACGTTCCAGCATTTGTAGAATTAATTAAGTGTGGGTGAGACCAACCAGAAGGACAGCATGCCGCTATTGTCTTACAGATCGTACTGTAACTACTGTTTCATAATCACAGTGGACAAAATATTAGTCATTCCTGGTGGTACGAGAGCCCATGACCGAAATTTTTTACTTATAACAATACGGCTGAAAACCACATGAAGTTGACAGATTCGATTACCCTAAAACAAAAAAATACTAATTTCAGAAATTTTATTGCATCACGCCTGATCTTACTTCAGTTTCATAGCGCCAACAAATTTTACCGAACTGTATTGAAACAACAGTCTGATTTTTGGAATGTAGTTGAATGACAGATCTAAGGCCCCGAAAATACGTTTTTCAGACGGCTATAGTGTAGAGCAGACTTGGGGAACCGTCTAAAAAAATAACAAATGCAACGAACAATGACGAACAAAATGAGATTTTAAAAAATATTATGGCGACCTCTCGCGATTAGTGGTAAATCCGGGTCCGACACAAATTTTCATTGTCGTCTTTCCATTCTACAGCTAATGGTTGTCCTTATTCGAAATTGCGAATGCATTTAACATTTATTTTTGTTCCTATTTTTCTTTTGCTTCAATTGCTGCGTCCAGCGCTGCCTGTATTACGATGTTGAACAGGAGGAGTGGTATTCATCTCCTTGCCTGACTCATGTTTTTATGTCAAACGCCTTGGAATATTCCCCATCCATTTTCACTACCCTTTTCGAGCCTTTCAGTGTCACTTCCACAAGACTTGTAATCTTCTTCGTTATTCCGAATCTCTGCACTTTTCCCACGACTTATTCTTAAAATAAAAAAAATAGTATTGTAATTCTTTTGCTATACTCCCAATATTTGGATATGGCTTTTTTCAGTACGAATATCTGGTCTAGTTTCTCATTTATTATCTCTTTTAAATATGGTTCTAATTTTTGCTGGATTATCTTGGAGAACACTTTATAGGCGGTGC